>NW_028123285.1:0-294519 GCF_965194805.1 Balaenoptera borealis
GTACAGAATCTGCTCAATGATTCATACATATGTCTGTTCATCTTCGGATCCTGTTACCATGTATGTTATTACAGAACGTTGAGTAGACCTCCCTTGGTATTTGGTAGGTGTTTTGTCATTATATATTTTATATGGATTGGTGATTCTATAATGCATATAGTTTATATGTTATATGTTTATATACACTTAACATACATTAGTATATGTATGTTAGCCCCATAATCCTAATTTATCCATCCTCCCACCTTTCATTTTGGTTAACCATTAGTTTGTTTTATAAGTCTGTGAGTGTCTTTTTCTGTGGAAATATGTTCATTGGTAGCAATCTGAGGATAATGTGTATAAATGATATCATAGGATATTTGTCATTCCCTTTTGACTTACTTAACGTAATATGATTATTTCTAGGCTCATGTGTAGTCCTGAAAACGGCATTGTTCATTTTTTTTCCGAACCTACTCTTCCATTTGGTACGTATACCACTTCTTCTTTGTCCATTTATCTGTTGATGGACATTTTGTTTGCTTGCATGGCTTGGCTATTGTAAATATTTCTGCAGTGCATGTTTGCCTGTGTGTGCCTTTCCGATTCTGGTCTTCTTAGGGTATAGGCCTATTAGGGGATCGGCCGCATCATATGGTAGCTCAATTTTTACCTTTTAAACGCAGCTCCATTCTGTTCTCATGATTAGCTGTTACCAGTTTACATCCAACCAACAGCATAGTGGGTATGCATTTCTCCACCAACCCGTCAGCATTCATTGTTTGTAGACTTTTTACGGATGGCATTTTGAATATTGGGTGGCGAAATGTTTTTGTAGTTTGGATTTGCGTCCAACCAATAATTCCTGACATTGAGCTTTTATTTATGTTCTTCTTTTTTTTTAAATAACAGAGTGAGTAACACTTACCTCTTCAAACAGTTTTCTTGAAAAATTTTCCGTATTATGAACTTTCTTGGCCATTACCTACCCCAGGACATTTTTGAGGAATCGTGTCATTTATGGCCCTACAATTACTGTGAATCTCAAGTGACCGTTAGCCCTGTGTTTAAAGCTGCTATTGTGGGAAACGGCCACAAGGCGGCAGCATTTCTCCATTCCCAAATCTGGTTACTAGGGCAGCAGAGCCTTCCTGAAAGTCGTGTTCCTAGGTTGTAAATTAGAATGGGATATGCCAGGGAAAACCCCAATAACTTTATGTCTCATTAATTCTTGTTCGTGGTTATAATTTTTTAAATGGGGGTAATGAGTAGAGTAGTGTTTGTTCTGGGTGTGCACAATCAGGATCAATTGAACATTATATATATCTATTCATGTAGAGAGCCTCTTCCCATGTAAATTACTATTATTTTTTTTTTTATAAATTTATTTTATTTATTTATTTATTTTTGGCTGAGTTGGATCTTCGTTGCTGCATGTGGGCTTTCTCCAGTTGCAGTGAGTGGGGGCTACTCTCCGTTGCGGTGCACGGGCTTCTCACTGCAGTGGCTTCTCTTGTTGCGGAGCATGGGCTGTAGGCGTGCGGGCTTCAGTAGTTGTGGTGCATGGGCTCCGGAGCGTAGGCTCATTAGTTGTGGTGCACGAGCTTAGTTGCTCTGCAGCATGTGGGATCTTCCCGAACCAGGGATCGAACCTGTGTCCTCTGCATTGGCAGGCGGATTCTTAACCACGGTGCCACCAGGCAAGCCCCTGTGTAAATTATTACAGAGCGTTCAGTAGACCTCCCTTGGTATATGGTCAGTCTTTTTGATACATGTGTTTAATATGTATTTGTATACGTATGGTAACCCTAATCTTAATGTATCCATTCCTCCCACCTTTCCTTTTAGATAACCATAGTTTGTTTTCTAAGTCTGTGAGAGTCTTTCTCTGTGGAAATATGTTCATACGTGTCAGTTGTTAGGTAACAGCTAGGAGTGATATCACAGGTTATTTGTCGTCTGCTTTCCGACTTACCTCATGTTCTGTGATTATCTCTAGGCTCATCTATGGTGCTGCAAAGAGCAGTGTTTCATCCTTTTCCATGGTGAATATTCCATTGTGTACATGGACCACTTCTTCTTTGTGCATTCATCTGTTGATGGACATTTTGGTTACTTCCAAGTCTTGGCTATGGTAAATATTGATGCAGTGCAGGATTGCCAGCCTGTGTCTTTTGGATTCTGGTCTTCTCAGGGGTTAAGCCCAGCTGTGGGCCTACTAGATCATATGGCAGTTCAATTTTTACCTTTCAACGCACCTCCATTCTGTTCTCACTACTGGCTGTTAGCAGTTTACATCCCACCAGCAACTAGAGGGTACACAGATCTCTAAAACCCCTTCAGCATTTATTGTTTGTAGACTTTTTACTGATGGCATTTTGAGTAGTTGGGTGGTGATACCTTTTTGTAGTTTGGATCTGCATGCGTCTAATAATTCCCGATATAGAGCTTTTATCTACGTCCGTTTTCTTTCTTTTTTTGAAAAGTGAAACAGAGAAACTTAGCTCTTCAAATTGTTTCCTTGAAAAATGTGCCATGTTCTGTGAATTCCTGTGGCCATTACCTGCACCAGGACATTTTTTGAGGGCAGGTGTCGTTTACAGCCCTGTAGTAATTGTGACTATCACATGACCATTAGTTCTGCGTTTAAAGCTGCTGTTGCAGGGAACGGCCACAAGGGGGCAGCATTTCTATATTCCCAACTCTGGTTACTAGGGCAACAGAGCCTTCCTGGAAGTCCTGTTTGTAGGTTGTAGAGTAGAGTGGAATGTGCCAGGACAAACCCCCAAAAACTATGTCTACTTATTTGTTGTTGGTATTCTCAGTTTAATTTTCATTTTTCTCAGAGCAAATTTGATTGCAATGTTGTGTTTGTTCTAGGTGTACAGAGTCTCTTTCATTGATTCATATATCTTTTCATGTTTGGATCCTGTTCCATATAGGTTATTACAGAATGTTGTATAGACCTCTCTTGGTATTCGGTATGTCTGATGATTATATATTTTATAAGTATTAGCATATGTCTGTTAAACCCAATATCCTCCGTTATACATTCCTCACAGCTTTCCATTTGGTTAACCACAAGCTTGTTATTTGAACGCGTGAGTGTCCTTCTCTGTGGAAATAGGTTCATTCCTATCAATTTTTAGGTAACACCTATACGTGATATCATAGGATATGTGTCTCTCGCTCTCTGACTTACTTCAAGTTGTGTGATTATCTGTAGCCTCATCTATGGTGCTGCAAACGGCATTGTTTCATTCTTTTCTGTGTCTAATATTGCATTGTGTACATGGACCACTTTTTCTTCCATTCATCTGATGATGGACATTTTTGTTGCGTCCATGTCTTGGCTATTGTAAATACTGCTGCAATACACGATTTTCCATCCTGTGTCTTTTTGATTCTGGCTTTCACAGGTGACAGGTCCAATAGTGGACCTTCCGGATCATATGGTGACTCAATTTTTACCTTTAAACGCACTGCCATTCTGTTCCTATTATTGGCTGTTACCAGTTTACATCCCACATAGACCGAGAGGTTACGCTATTCTCCACAACTTCTTCAACATCTATTGTTTGTTGACTTTTTGCTGATGGTCATTCTGACTAGTGTGAGGTGATACCTTTGTGTAGATTGGATTTGCATGCGTCTAATAATTCCTGATGTTTTGCGTTTATCAATGTCCTTTTCATTTTTTTTTACGATTCAGCTAAACTTACAACTTCAAATTGCCTTCCTGAAAAATTTGCCGCATTTGGATTTTTTTGGCCATTCCCTACCCCAGGACAGTTTTTGAGGGCATGAGTCATTTACAGCCCTGCAGTCCTTGTGAATATGAATGACCATTAGCAGTGGATTGAAAGCTGCTGTTTGAGGAAACGGCCTTAGGGTGGCAGCATTTCTACGTTGCCAACTCTGCTTGCTAGGGAAACAGAACCTTGCTGCAAGTTGTGCTTTTTGGTTGCAGATTAGAGTGGAATGTGCCAGGACAAACCCCCGTAAGTTTTAGCCTCCTTAATTCTTGTTTGTGTCCTTAAGTTTTAATTTTTATCAGAGCAAATTTGATTGAAATATGTCTTTTGTTCTAGGTGTACAGAATCTTGTTCATGAACACATATACATATATCTATTGATCTTTGTGTCCTTTTCCATGTAGGTTATTACAAATTGTTGAGTAGACCACTCTTGGTATTCCATAGGACTCTGGGGATGATATATTTTATATGTATTAGTATATGTTTGTTAACCCCAATATCCTAATTTATCCATTCCTCACACCTTTTCATTGGCTTAACCACAAGTTTGTCTTCTCAATCTGAGATTGTCTGTCTCTATGGGTATATGTTCATTTTTATGAATTTTCAGATACCATAAGTGATATCATAGGACCTTTGTCTTTCGCATTCTGACTTACTTCACGTTGTGTGATTATCTCTAGGCTCAGCTGTGGTGCTGCATATGCCATTCTTTTATTATTTTTTGCAACTAATATTCCATTCTGTACATGTACCACTTCTTCTTTGTCCAGTCATCTGTTTATGGACCTCTTTTTTGCTTCCATGTTTTGGCTATTTCAGTATTGCTGCCGTGCATGTTTGCCTGTCTGTGCCTTTCCGATTCTGGTCTTCTTAGGGTATAGGCCCATTAGGGGATCGGCCGCATCATATGGTAGCTCAATTTTTACCTTTTAAACGCAGCTCCATTCTGTTCTCATGATTAGCTGTTACCACTTTACATCCAACCATCAGCATAGTGGGTATGCATTTCTCCACCAACCCGTCAGCATTCATTGTTCGTAGACTTTTTACGGATGGCATTTTGAATATTGGGTGGTGAAATCTTTTTGTAGTTTGGATTTGCATCCAACCAATAATTCCTGATATTGAGCTTCTATCCATGTTCTTCTTTTTTTAAAACAACAGAGTGAGTAACACTTACCTCTTCAAACTGTTGTCTTGAACAATTTTCCGTGTTGTGAACTTTTTTGACCATTACCTACCCCAGGACATTTTTTGAGGACACGTGTCATTTATGGCCCTACAATTACTGTGAATCTCAAGTGACCGTTAGCCCTGTGTTTAAAGCTGCTATTGTGGGAAACGTCCACAAGGCGGCAGCATATCTCCATTTCCAAATCTGGTTACTAGGGCAGCAGAGCCTTCCTGAAAGTCGTGTTCCCAGGTTGTAAATTAGAATGGGATATACCAGGGAAAGCCCCAATAACTTTATGTCTCATTAATTGTCGTTCGTGGTTTTAATTTTTTAAATTGGGGTAATGAGTAGAATAGTGTTTGTTCTGGGTGTACACAATCAGGTTGAATTGAACATTATATATATCTATTCATGTACAGAGCCTCTTCCCATGTAAATTACTATTATTTTTTTAATAAACTTTATTTATTTATTTATTTATTTTTGGCTGAGTTGGATCTTCGTTGCTGCATGTGGGCTTTCTCCAGTTGCGGTGAGCGGGGGCTACTCTCCGTTGCGGTGCACGGGCTTCTCACTGCAGTGGCTTCTTTTGTTGTGGAGCACGGGCTCTAGGCGTGTGGGCTTCAGTAGTTGTGGTTCATGGGCTCAGTAGTTATGGCTCATGGGCTCCAGAGCGTAGGCTCATTAGTTGTGGTGCACGAGCTTAGTTGCTCTGCAGCATGTGGGATCTTCCCAACCAGGGATCGAACCTGTGTCCCCTGCATTGGCAGGCGGATTCTTAACCACGGTGCCACCAGGCAAGCCCCCGTGTAAATTATTACAGAGCGTTCAGTAGACCTCCCTTGGTATATGGTCAGTCTTTTTGATACATGTGTTTAATATGTATTTGTATACGTATGGTAACCCTAATCTTAATGTATCCATTCCTCCCACCTTTCCTTTTAGATAACCATAGTTTGTTTTCTAAGTCTGTGAGAGTCTTTCTCTGTGGAAATATGTTCATACGTGTCAGTTGTAAGGTAACAGCTAGGAGTGATATCCCAGGTTATTTGTTGTCTGCTTTCCGACTTACCTCATGTTCTGTGATTATCTCTAGGCTCATCTATGGTGCTGCAAAGAGCAGTGTTTCATCCTTTTCCATGGCGAATATTCCATTGTGTACATGGACCACTTCTTCTTTGTGCATTCATCTGTTGATGGACATTTTGGTTACTTTCAAGTCTTGGCTATTGTAAATACTGCTGCAATACACGATTTTCCATCCTGTGTCTTTTTGATTCTGGCTTTCACAGGTGACAGGTCCAATAGTGGACCTTCCGGATCATATGGTGACTCAATTTTTACCTTTAAACGCACTGCCATTCTGTTCCTATTATATGGTTGTTACCAGTTTACATCCCACTTAGACGGAGAGGTTACACTATTCTCCACAACTTCTTCAACATCTATCGTTTGTTGAGTTTTTGCTGATGGTCATTCTGACTAGTGTGAGGTGATACCTTTGTGTAGATTGGATTTGCATGCGTCTAGTAATTCCTGATGTTTTGCGTTTATCAATGTCCTTTTCATTTTTTTTTACGATTCAGCTAAACTTACAACTTCAAATTGCCTTCTTGAAAAATTTGGCGTGTTTGGATTTCTTTGGGCATTCCCTACCCCAGGACAGTTTTTGAGGGCATGAGACATTTACAGCCCTGCAGTCCTTGTGAATATTAGTGACCATTAGCAGTGGATTTAAAGCTGCTGTTTGAGGAAACGGCCTTAGGGTGGCAGCATTTCTACGTTGTCAACTCTGCTTGCTAGGGAAACAGAACCTTGCTGCAAGTTGTGCTTTTAGGTTGCAGATTAGAGTGGAATGTGCCAGGACAAACCCCCATAAGTTTTAGCCTCCTTAATTCTTGTTTGTGTCCTTAAGTTTTAATTTTTATCAGAGCAAATTTGATTGAAATATGTCTTTTGTTCTAGGTGTACAGAATCTTGTTCATGAACACATATACATATATCTATTTATCTTTGTGTTCTTTTCCATGTAGGTTATTACAAAGTGTTGAGTAGACCACTCTTGGTATTCCATAGGTCTTTGGGGATGATATATTTTATATGTATTAGTATATGTTTGTTAATCCCAATATCCTAATTTATCCATTCCTCACACCTTTTTATTGGCTTGACCATAAGTTTGTCTTCTCAATCTGAGATTGTCTTTCTCTATGGATATATGTTCATTTTTATGAATTTTCAGATACCATAAGTGATATCATAGGATATTTGTCTTTCGCATTCTGACTTACTTCACGTTGTGTGATTATCTCTAGGCTCATCTGTGGTGCTGCATATGCCATTCTTTTATTATTTTTCACAACTAATATTCCATTCTGTACATGTACCACTTCGTCTTTGTCCATTCATTTGTTTATGGACCTTGTTTTTGCTTCCATGTCTTGGCTATTTCAGTATTGTTGCAGTGCCTGTTTGCCTGTCTGTGACTTTCCGATTGTGGTCTTCTTAGGGTATAGGCCCATTTAGGGGTTCGGCCGCATCATATGGTAGCTCAATTTTTACCTTTTAAAGCAGCTCCATTCAGTTCTCATTAGTGCTGTTACCACTTTACATCCCACCAGCAGCTAGAAGGTACACAGTTCCCTAAAACCTCTTCAGCATTTATAGTTCGTAGACTTTTTGCTGATGGTCATTTGACTGGTGTGAGCTGAATCCTTTGTGGACGTTGGATTTGCATGCGGCTAATAATTCCTTATACTGAGCTTTAGGCATGTCCTTTTTTTTTCTTTTCCTTTTTTTTTAAAGAGTGAGTACAACTTCCGTCTTCATATTAACTTCGTGAAAAATTTGTCATGTGTTGAATTTTCTTGCCTATTCCCTACCCCTGGACATTTTTTGAGGGCATGTGTCATTTACAACCCTGCAGTCCTTGTGACTATTAAGTGACCATTAGCACTGGGTTTAAAGCTGCTGTTGTGGAAAACAGCCACAAGGCGGCAGCATTATTACGTTCTCAACTCTTGTTACTAGGGCAACAGAGTCTTTTTGGAGGTAGTGTTCCGAGGTTGTAAATTAGAGTGGAATGTGCTGGGACAAGCCCCCAGAAGTTTATGTCTCCTTACTTATGTTTGTTTTTAAAATTTAATTTCTATTTCTTTTTGCAGTAAATTTGATTAGAGTGTTGTGATTGTCTGGCTGTACAGAATCTGCTCAATGATTCATACATATGTCTGTTCATCTTCGGATCCTGTTACCATGTATGTTATTACAGAACGTTGAGTAGACCTCCCTTGGTATTTGGTAGGTGTTTTGTCATTATATATTTTATATGGATTGGTGATTCTATAATGCATATAGTTTATATGTTATATGTTTATATACACTTAACATACATTAGTATATGTATGTTAGCCCCATAATCCTAATTTATCCATCCTCCCACCTTTCATTTTGGTTAACCATTAGTTTGTTTTATAAGTCTGTGAGTGTCTTTTTCTGTGGAAATATGTTCATTGGTAGCAATCTGAGGATAATGTGTATAAATGATATCATAGGATATTTGTCATTCCCTTTTGACTTACTTAACGTAATATGATTATTTCTAGGCTCATGTGTAGTCCTGAAAACGGCATTGTTCATTTTTTTTCCGAACCTACTCTTCCATTTGGTACGTATACCACTTCTTCTTTGTCCATTTATCTGTTGATGGACATTTTGTTTGCTTGCATGGCTTGGCTATTGTAAATATTTCTGCAGTGCATGTTTGCCTGTGTGTGCCTTTCCGATTCTGGTCTTCTTAGGGTATAGGCCTATTAGGGGATCGGCCGCATCATATGGTAGCTCAATTTTTACCTTTTAAACGCAGCTCCATTCTGTTCTCATGATTAGCTGTTACCAGTTTACATCCAACCAACAGCATAGTGGGTATGCATTTCTCCACCAACCCGTCAGCATTCATTGTTTGTAGACTTTTTACGGATGGCATTTTGAATATTGGGTGGCGAAATGTTTTTGTAGTTTGGATTTGCGTCCAACCAATAATTCCTGACATTGAGCTTTTATTTATGTTCTTCTTTTTTTTTAAATAACAGAGTGAGTAACACTTACCTCTTCAAACAGTTTTCTTGAAAAATTTTCCGTATTATGAACTTTCTTGGCCATTACCTACCCCAGGACATTTTTGAGGAATCGTGTCATTTATGGCCCTACAATTACTGTGAATCTCAAGTGACCGTTAGCCCTGTGTTTAAAGCTGCTATTGTGGGAAACGGCCACAAGGCGGCAGCATTTCTCCATTCCCAAATCTGGTTACTAGGGCAGCAGAGCCTTCCTGAAAGTCGTGTTCCTAGGTTGTAAATTAGAATGGGATATGCCAGGGAAAACCCCAATAACTTTATGTCTCATTAATTCTTGTTCGTGGTTATAATTTTTTAAATGGGGGTAATGAGTAGAGTAGTGTTTGTTCTGGGTGTGCACAATCAGGATCAATTGAACATTATATATATCTATTCATGTAGAGAGCCTCTTCCCATGTAAATTACTATTATTTTTCTTTTTAAAAATTTATTTTATTTATTTATTTATTTTTGGCTGAGTTGGATCTTCGTTGCTGCATGTGGGCTTTCTCCAGTTGCAGTGAGTGGGGGCTACTCTCCGTTGCGGTGCACGGGCTTCTCACTGCAGTGGCTTCTCTTGTTGCGGAGCATGGGCTGTAGGCGTGCGGGCTTCAGTAGTTGTGGTGCATGGGCTCCGGAGCGTAGGCTCATTAGTTGTGGTGCACGAGCTTAGTTGCTCTGCAGCATGTGGGATCTTCCCGAACCAGGGATCGAACCTGTGTCCTCTGCATTGGCAGGCGGATTCTTAACCACGGTGCCACCAGGCAAGCCCCTGTGTAAATTATTACAGAGCGTTCAGTAGACCTCCCTTGGTATATGGTCAGTCTTTTTGATACATGTGTTTAATATGTATTTGTATACGTATGGTAACCCTAATCTTAATGTATCCATTCCTCCCACCTTTCCTTTTAGATAACCATAGTTTGTTTTCTAAGTCTGTGAGAGTCTTTCTCTGTGGAAATATGTTCATACGTGTCAGTTGTTAGGTAACAGCTAGGAGTGATATCACAGGTTATTTGTCGTCTGCTTTCCGACTTACCTCATGTTCTGTGATTATCTCTAGGCTCATCTATGGTGCTGCAAAGAGCAGTGTTTCATCCTTTTCCATGGTGAATATTCCATTGTGTACATGGACCACTTCTTCTTTGTGCATTCATCTGTTGATGGACATTTTGGTTACTTCCAAGTCTTGGCTATGGTAAATATTGATGCAGTGCAGGATTGCCAGCCTGTGTCTTTTGGATTCTGGTCTTCTCAGGGGTTAAGCCCAGCTGTGGGCCTACTAGATCATATGGCAGTTCAATTTTTACCTTTCAACGCACCTCCATTCTGTTCTCACTACTGGCTGTTAGCAGTTTACATCCCACCAGCAACTAGAGGGTACACAGATCTCTAAAACCCCTTCAGCATTTATTGTTTGTAGACTTTTTACTGATGGCATTTTGAGTAGTTGGGTGGTGATACCTTTTTGTAGTTTGGATCTGCATGCGTCTAATAATTCCCGATATAGAGCTTTTATCTACGTCCGTTTTCTTTCTTTTTTTGAAAAGTGAAACAGAGAAACTTAGCTCTTCAAATTGTTTCCTTGAAAAATGTGCCATGTTCTGTGAATTCCTGTGGCCATTACCTGCACCAGGACATTTTTTGAGGGCAGGTGTCGTTTACAGCCCTGTAGTAATTGTGACTATCACATGACCATTAGTTCTGCGTTTAAAGCTGCTGTCGCAGGGAACGGCCACAAGGGGGCAGCATTTCTATATTCCCAACTCTGGTTACTAGGGCAACAGAGCCTTCCTGGAAGTCCTGTTTGTAGGTTGTAGAGTAGAGTGGAATGTGCCAGGACAAACCCCCAAAAACTATGTCTACTTATTTGTTGTTGGTATTCTCAGTTTAATTTTCATTTTTCTCAGAGCAAATTTGATTGCAATGTTGTGTTTGTTCTAGGTGTACAGAGTCTCTTTCATTGACTCATATATCTTTTCATGTTTGGATCCTGTTCCATATAGGTTATTACAGAATGTTGTATAGACCTCTCTTGGTATTCGGTATGTCTGATGATTATATATTTTATAAGTATTAGCATATGTCTGTTAAACCCAATATCCTCCGTTATACATTCCTCACAGCTTTCCATTTGGTTAACCACAAGCTTGTTATTTGAACGCGTGAGTGTCCTTCTCTGTGGAAATAGGTTCATTCCTATCAATTTTTAGGTAACACCTATACGTGATATCATAGGATATGTGTCTCTCGCTCTCTGACTTACTTCAAGTTGTGTGATTATCTGTAGCCTCATCTATGGTGCTGCAAACGGCATTGTTTCATTCTTTTCTGTGTCTAATATTGCATTGTGTACATGGACCACTTTTTCTTCCATTCATCTGATGATGGACATTTTTGTTGCGTCCATGTCTTGGCTATTGTAAATACTGCTGCAATACACGATTTTCCATCCTGTGTCTTTTTGATTCTGGCTTTCACAGGTGACAGGTCCAATAGTGGACCTTCCGGATCATATGGTGACTCAATTTTTACCTTTAAACGCACTGCCATTCTGTTCCTATTATTGGCTGTTACCAGTTTACATCCCACATAGACCGAGAGGTTACGCTATTCTCCACAACTTCTTCAACATCTATTGTTTGTTGACTTTTTGCTGATGGTCATTCTGACTAGTGTGAGGTGATACCTTTGTGTAGATTGGATTTGCATGCGTCTAATAATTCCTGATGTTTTGCGTTTATCAATGTCCTTTTCATTTTTTTTTACGATTCAGCTAAACTTACAACTTCAAATTGCCTTCCTGAAAAATTTGCCGCATTTGGATTTTTTTGGCCATTCCCTACCCCAGGACAGTTTTTGAGGGCATGAGTCATTTACAGCCCTGCAGTCCTTGTGAATATGAATGACCATTAGCAGTGGATTGAAAGCTGCTGTTTGAGGAAACGGCCTTAGGGTGGCAGCATTTCTACGTTGCCAACTCTGCTTGCTAGGGAAACAGAACCTTGCTGCAAGTTGTGCTTTTTGGTTGCAGATTAGAGTGGAATGTGCCAGGACAAACCCCCGTAAGTTTTAGCCTCCTTAATTCTTGTTTGTGTCCTTAAGTTTTAATTTTTATCAGAGCAAATTTGATTGAAATATGTCTTTTGTTCTAGGTGTACAGAATCTTGTTCATGAACACATATACATATATCTATTGATCTTTGTGTCCTTTTCCATGTAGGTTATTACAAATTGTTGAGTAGACCACTCTTGGTATTCCATAGGACTCTGGGGATGATATATTTTATATGTATTAGTATATGTTTGTTAACCCCAATATCCTAATTTATCCATTCCTCACACCTTTTCATTGGCTTAACCACAAGTTTGTCTTCTCAATCTGAGATTGTCTGTCTCTATGGGTATATGTTCATTTTTATGAATTTTCAGATACCATAAGTGATATCATAGGACCTTTGTCTTTCGCATTCTGACTTACTTCACGTTGTGTGATTATCTCTAGGCTCAGCTGTGGTGCTGCATATGCCATTCTTTTATTATTTTTTGCAACTAATATTCCATTCTGTACATGTACCACTTCTTCTTTGTCCAGTCATCTGTTTATGGACCTCTTTTTTGCTTCCATGTTTTGGCTATTTCAGTATTGCTGCCGTGCATGTTTGCCTGTCTGTGCCTTTCCGATTCTGGTCTTCTTAGGGTATAGGCCCATTAGGGGATCGGCCGCATCATATGGTAGCTCAATTTTTACCTTTTAAACGCAGCTCCATTCTGTTCTCATGATTAGCTGTTACCACTTTACATCCAACCATCAGCATAGTGGGTATGCATTTCTCCACCAACCCGTCAGCATTCATTGTTCGTAGACTTTTTACGGATGGCATTTTGAATATTGGGTGGTGAAATCTTTTTGTAGTTTGGATTTGCATCCAACCAATAATTCCTGATATTGAGCTTCTATCCATGTTCTTCTTTTTTTAAAACAACAGAGTGAGTAACACTTACCTCTTCAAACTGTTGTCTTGAACAATTTTCCGTGTTGTGAACTTTTTTGACCATTACCTACCCCAGGACATTTTTTGAGGACACGTGTCATTTATGGCCCTACAATTACTGTGAATCTCAAGTGACTGTTAGCCCTGTGTTTAAAGCTGCTATTGTGGGAAACGTCCACAAGGCGGCAGCATATCTCCATTTCCAAATCTGGTTACTAGGGCAGCAGAGCCTTCCTGAAAGTCGTGTTCCCAGGTTGTAAATTAGAATGGGATATACCAGGGAAAGCCCCAATAACTTTATGTCTCATTAATTGTCGTTCGTGGTTTTAATTTTTTAAATTGGGGTAATGAGTAGAATAGTGTTTGTTCTGGGTGTACACAATCAGGTTGAATTGAACATTATATATATCTATTCATGTACAGAGCCTCTTCCCATGTAAATTACTATTATTTTTTTAATAAACTTTATTTATTTATTTATTTATTTTTGGCTGAGTTGGATCTTCGTTGCTGCATGTGGGCTTTCTCCAGTTGCGGTGAGCGGGGGCTACTCTCCGTTGCGGTGCACGGGCTTCTCACTGCAGTGGCTTCTTTTGTTGTGGAGCACGGGCTCTAGGCGTGTGGGCTTCAGTAGTTGTGGTTCATGGGCTCAGTAGTTATGGCTCATGGGCTCCAGAGCGTAGGCTCATTAGTTGTGGTGCACGAGCTTAGTTGCTCTGCAGCATGTGGGATCTTCCCAACCAGGGATCGAACCTGTGTCCCCTGCATTGGCAGGCGGATTCTTAACCACGGTGCCACCAGGCAAGCCCCCGTGTAAATTATTACAGAGCGTTCAGTAGACCTCCCTTGGTATATGGTCAGTCTTTTTGATACATGTGTTTAATATGTATTTGTATACGTATGGTAACCCTAATCTTAATGTATCCATTCCTCCCACCTTTCCTTTTAGATAACCATAGTTTGTTTTCTAAGTCTGTGAGAGTCTTTCTCTGTGGAAATATGTTCATACGTGTCAGTTGTAAGGTAACAGCTAGGAGTGATATCCCAGGTTATTTGTTGTCTGCTTTCCGACTTACCTCATGTTCTGTGATTATCTCTAGGCTCATCTATGGTGCTGCAAAGAGCAGTGTTTCATCCTTTTCCATGGCGAATATTCCATTGTGTACATGGACCACTTCTTCCTTGTGCATTCATCTGTTGATGGACATTTTGGTTACTTTCAAGTCTTGGCTATTGTAAATACTGCTGCAATACACGATTTTCCATCCTGTGTCTTTTTGATTCTGGCTTTCACAGGTGACAGGTCCAATAGTGGACCTTCCGGATCATATGGTGACTCAATTTTTACCTTTAAACGCACTGCCATTCTGTTCCTATTATATGGTTGTTACCAGTTTACATCCCACTTAGACGGAGAGGTTACACTATTCTCCACAACTTCTTCAACATCTATCGTTTGTTGAGTTTTTGCTGATGGTCATTCTGACTAGTGTGAGGTGATACCTTTGTGTAGATTGGATTTGCATGCGTCTAGTAATTCCTGATGTTTTGCGTTTATCAATGTCCTTTTCATTTTTTTTTACGATTCAGCTAAACTTACAACTTCAAATTGCCTTCTTGAAAAATTTGGCGTGTTTGGATTTCTTTGGGCATTCCCTACCCCAGGACAGTTTTTGAGGGCATGAGACATTTACAGCCCTGCAGTCCTTGTGAATATTAGTGACCATTAGCAGTGGATTTAAAGCTGCTGTTTGAGGAAACGGCCTTAGGGTGGCAGCATTTCTACGTTGTCAACTCTGCTTGCTAGGGAAACAGAACCTTGCTGCAAGTTGTGCTTTTAGGTTGCAGATTAGAGTGGAATGTGCCAGGACAAACCCCCATAAGTTTTAGCCTCCTTAATTCTTGTTTGTGTCCTTAAGTTTTAATTTTTATCAGAGCAAATTTGATTGAAATATGTCTTTTGTTCTAGGTGTACAGAATCTTGTTCATGAACACATATACATATATCTATTTATCTTTGTGTTCTTTTCCATGTAGGTTATTACAAAGTGTTGAGTAGACCACTCTTGGTATTCCATAGGTCTTTGGGGATGATATATTTTATATGTATTAGTATATGTTTGTTAATCCCAATATCCTAATTTATCCATTCCTCACACCTTTTTATTGGCTTGACCATAAGTTTGTCTTCTCAATCTGAGATTGTCTTTCTCTATGGATATATGTTCATTTTTATGAATTTTCAGATACCATAAGTGATATCATAGGATATTTGTCTTTCGCATTCTGACTTACTTCACGTTGTGTGATTATCTCTAGGCTCATCTGTGGTGCTGCATATGCCATTCTTTTATTATTTTTCACAACTAATATTCCATTCTGTACATGTACCACTTCGTCTTTGTCCATTCATTTGTTTATGGACCTTGTTTTTGCTTCCATGTCTTGGCTATTTCAGTATTGTTGCAGTGCCTGTTTGCCTGTCTGTGACTTTCCGATTGTGGTCTTCTTAGGGTATAGGCCCATTTAGGGGTTCGGCCGCATCATATGGTAGCTCAATTTTTACCTTTTAAAGCAGCTCCATTCAGTTCTCATTAGTGCTGTTACCACTTTACATCCCACCAGCAGCTAGAAGGTACACAGTTCCCTAAAACCTCTTCAGCATTTATAGTTCGTAGACTTTTTGCTGATGGTCATTTGACTGGTGTGAGCTGAATCCTTTGTGGACGTTGGATTTGCATGCGGCTAATAATTCCTTATACTGAGCTTTAGGCATGTCCTTTTTTTTTCTTTTCCTTTTTTTTTAAAGAGTGAGTACAACTTCCGTCTTCATATTAACTTCGTGAAAAATTTGTCATGTGTTGAATTTTCTTGCCTATTCCCTACCCCTGGACATTTTTTGAGGGCATGTGTCATTTACAACCCTGCAGTCCTTGTGACTATTAAGTGACCATTAGCACTGGGTTTAAAGCTGCTGTTGTGGAAAACAGCCACAAGGCGGCAGCATTATTACGTTCTCAACTCTTGTTACTAGGGCAACAGAGTCTTTTTGGAGGTAGTGTTCCGAGGTTGTAAATTAGAGTGGAATGTGCTGGGACAAGCCCCCAGAAGTTTATGTCTCCTTACTTATGTTTGTTTTTAAAATTTAATTTCTATTTCTTTTTGCAGTAAATTTGATTAGAGTGTTGTGATTGTCTGGCTGTACAGAATCTGCTCAATGATTCATACATATGTCTGTTCATCTTCGGATCCTGTTACCATGTATGTTATTACAGAACGTTGAGTAGACCTCCCTTGGTATTTGGTAGGTGTTTTGTCATTATATATTTTATATGGATTGGTGATTCTATAATGCATATAGTTTATATGTTATATGTTTATATACACTTAACATACATTAGTATATGTATGTTAGCCCCATAATCCTAATTTATCCATCCTCCCACCTTTCATTTTGGTTAACCATTAGTTTGTTTTATAAGTCTGTGAGTGTCTTTTTCTGTGGAAATATGTTCATTGGTAGCAATCTGAGGATAATGTGTATAAATGATATCATAGGATATTTGTCATTCCCTTTTGACTTACTTAACGTAATATGATTATTTCTAGGCTCATGTGTAGTCCTGAAAACGGCATTGTTCATTTTTTTTCCGAACCTACTCTTCCATTTGGTACGTATACCACTTCTTCTTTGTCCATTTATCTGTTGATGGACATTTTGTTTGCTTGCATGGCTTGGCTATTGTAAATATTTCTGCAGTGCATGTTTGCCTGTGTGTGCCTTTCCGATTCTGGTCTTCTTAGGGTATAGGCCTATTAGGGGATCGGCCGCATCATATGGTAGCTCAATTTTTACCTTTTAAACGCAGCTCCATTCTGTTCTCATGATTAGCTGTTACCAGTTTACATCCAACCAACAGCATAGTGGGTATGCATTTCTCCACCAACCCGTCAGCATTCATTGTTTGTAGACTTTTTACGGATGGCATTTTGAATATTGGGTGGCGAAATGTTTTTGTAGTTTGGATTTGCGTCCAACCAATAATTCCTGACATTGAGCTTTTATTTATGTTCTTCTTTTTTTTTAAATAACAGAGTGAGTAACACTTACCTCTTCAAACAGTTTTCTTGAAAAATTTTCCGTATTATGAACTTTCTTGGCCATTACCTACCCCAGGACATTTTTGAGGAATCGTGTCATTTATGGCCCTACAATTACTGTGAATCTCAAGTGACCGTTAGCCCTGTGTTTAAAGCTGCTATTGTGGGAAACGGCCACAAGGCGGCAGCATTTCTCCATTCCCAAATCTGGTTACTAGGGCAGCAGAGCCTTCCTGAAAGTCGTGTTCCTAGGTTGTAAATTAGAATGGGATATGCCAGGGAAAACCCCAATAACTTTATGTCTCATTAATTCTTGTTCGTGGTTATAATTTTTTAAATGGGGGTAATGAGTAGAGTAGTGTTTGTTCTGGGTGTGCACAATCAGGATCAATTGAACATTATATATATCTATTCATGTAGAGAGCCTCTTCCCATGTAAATTACTATTATTTTTTTTTTTATAAATTTATTTTATTTATTTATTTATTTTTGGCTGAGTTGGATCTTCGTTGCTGCATGTGGGCTTTCTCCAGTTGCAGTGAGTGGGGGCTACTCTCCGTTGCGGTGCACGGGCTTCTCACTGCAGTGGCTTCTCTTGTTGCGGAGCATGGGCTGTAGGCGTGCGGGCTTCAGTAGTTGTGGTGCATGGGCTCCGGAGCGTAGGCTCATTAGTTGTGGTGCACGAGCTTAGTTGCTCTGCAGCATGTGGGATCTTCCCGAACCAGGGATCGAACCTGTGTCCTCTGCATTGGCAGGCGGATTCTTAACCACGGTGCCACCAGGCAAGCCCCTGTGTAAATTATTACAGAGCGTTCAGTAGACCTCCCTTGGTATATGGTCAGTCTTTTTGATACATGTGTTTAATATGTATTTGTATACGTATGGTAACCCTAATCTTAATGTATCCATTCCTCCCACCTTTCCTTTTAGATAACCATAGTTTGTTTTCTAAGTCTGTGAGAGTCTTTCTCTGTGGAAATATGTTCATACGTGTCAGTTGTTAGGTAACAGCTAGGAGTGATATCACAGGTTATTTGTCGTCTGCTTTCCGACTTACCTCATGTTCTGTGATTATCTCTAGGCTCATCTATGGTGCTGCAAAGAGCAGTGTTTCATCCTTTTCCATGGTGAATATTCCATTGTGTACATGGACCACTTCTTCTTTGTGCATTCATCTGTTGATGGACATTTTGGTTACTTCCAAGTCTTGGCTATGGTAAATATTGATGCAGTGCAGGATTGCCAGCCTGTGTCTTTTGGATTCTGGTCTTCTCAGGGGTTAAGCCCAGCTGTGGGCCTACTAGATCATATGGCAGTTCAATTTTTACCTTTCAACGCACCTCCATTCTGTTCTCACTACTGGCTGTTAGCAGTTTACATCCCACCAGCAACTAGAGGGTACACAGATCTCTAAAACCCCTTCAGCATTTATTGTTTGTAGACTTTTTACTGATGGCATTTTGAGTAGTTGGGTGGTGATACCTTTTTGTAGTTTGGATCTGCATGCGTCTAATAATTCCCGATATAGAGCTTTTATCTACGTCCGTTTTCTTTCTTTTTTTGAAAAGTGAAACAGAGAAACTTAGCTCTTCAAATTGTTTCCTTGAAAAATGTGCCATGTTCTGTGAATTCCTGTGGCCATTACCTGCACCAGGACATTTTTTGAGGGCAGGTGTCGTTTACAGCCCTGTAGTAATTGTGACTATCACATGACCATTAGTTCTGCGTTTAAAGCTGCTGTTGCAGGGAACGGCCACAAGGGGGCAGCATTTCTATATTCCCAACTCTGGTTACTAGGGCAACAGAGCCTTCCTGGAAGTCCTGTTTGTAGGTTGTAGAGTAGAGTGGAATGTGCCAGGACAAACCCCCAAAAACTATGTCTACTTATTTGTTGTTGGTATTCTCAGTTTAATTTTCATTTTTCTCAGAGCAAATTTGATTGCAATGTTGTGTTTGTTCTAGGTGTACAGAGTCTCTTTCATTGACTCATATATCTTTTCATGTTTGGATCCTGTTCCATATAGGTTATTACAGAATGTTGTATAGACCTCTCTCGGTATTCGGTATGTCTGATGATTATATATTTTATAAGTATTAGCATATGTCTGTTAAACCCAATATCCTCCGTTATACATTCCTCACAGCTTTCCATTTGGTTAACCACAAGCTTGTTATTTGAACGCGTGAGTGTCCTTCTCTGTGGAAATAGGTTCATTCCTATCAATTTTTAGGTAACACCTATACGTGATATCATAGGATATGTGTCTCTCGCTCTCTGACTTACTTCAAGTTGTGTGATTATCTGTAGCCTCATCTATGGTGCTGCAAACGGCATTGTTTCATTCTTTTCTGTGTCTAATATTGCATTGTGTACATGGACCACTTTTTCTTCCATTCATCTGATGATGGACATTTTTGTTGCGTCCATGTCTTGGCTATTGTAAATACTGCTGCAATACACGATTTTCCATCCTGTGTCTTTTTGATTCTGGCTTTCACAGGTGACAGGTCCAATAGTGGACCTTCCGGATCATATGGTGACTCAATTTTTACCTTTAAACGCACTGCCATTCTGTTCCTATTATATGGTTGTTACCAGTTTACATCCCACTTAGACGGAGAGGTTACACTATTCTCCACAACTTCTTCAACATCTATCGTTTGTTGAGTTTTTGCTGATGGTCATTCTGACTAGTGTGAGGTGATACCTTTGTGTAGATTGGATTTGCATGCGTCTAGTAATTCCTGATGTTTTGCGTTTATCAATGTCCTTTTCATTTTTTTTTACGATTCAGCTAAACTTACAACTTCAAATTGCCTTCTTGAAAAATTTGGCGTGTTTGGATTTCTTTGGGCATTCCCTACCCCAGGACAGTTTTTGAGGGCATGAGACATTTACAGCCCTGCAGTCCTTGTGAATATTAGTGACCATTAGCAGTGGATTTAAAGCTGCTGTTTGAGGAAACGGCCTTAGGGTGGCAGCATTTCTACGTTGTCAACTCTGCTTGCTAGGGAAACAGAACCTTGCTGCAAGTTGTGCTTTTAGGTTGCAGATTAGAGTGGAATGTGCCAGGACAAACCCCCATAAGTTTTAGCCTCCTTAATTCTTGTTTGTGTCCTTAAGTTTTAATTTTTATCAGAGCAAATTTGATTGAAATATGTCTTTTGTTCTAGGTGTACAGAATCTTGTTCATGAACACATATACATATATCTATTTATCTTTGTGTTCTTTTCCATGTAGGTTATTACAAAGTGTTGAGTAGACCACTCTTGGTATTCCATAGGTCTTTGGGGATGATATATTTTATATGTATTAGTATATGTTTGTTAATCCCAATATCCTAATTTATCCATTCCTCACACCTTTTTATTGGCTTGACCATAAGTTTGTCTTCTCAATCTGAGATTGTCTTTCTCTATGGATATATGTTCATTTTTATGAATTTTCAGATACCATAAGTGATATCATAGGATATTTGTCTTTCGCATTCTGACTTACTTCACGTTGTGTGATTATCTCTAGGCTCATCTGTGGTGCTGCATATGCCATTCTTTTATTATTTTTCACAACTAATATTCCATTCTGTACATGTACCACTTCGTCTTTGTCCATTCATTTGTTTATGGACCTTGTTTTTGCTTCCATGTCTTGGCTATTTCAGTATTGTTGCAGTGCCTGTTTGCCTGTCTGTGACTTTCCGATTGTGGTCTTCTTAGGGTATAGGCCCACTTAGGGGTTCGGCCGCATCATATGGTAGCTCAATTTTTACCTTTTAAAGCAGCTCCATTCAGTTCTCATTAGTGCTGTTACCACTTTACATCCCACCAGCAGCTAGAAGGTACACAGTTCCCTAAAACCTCTTCAGCATTTATAGTTCGTAGACTTTTTGCTGATGGTCATTTGACTGGTGTGAGCTGAATCCTTTGTGGACGTTGGATTTGCATGCGGCTAATAATTCCTTATACTGAGCTTTAGGCATGTCCTTTTTTTTTCTTTTCCTTTTTTTTTAAAGAGTGAGTACAACTTCCGTCTTCATATTAACTTCGTGAAAAATTTGTCATGTGTTGAATTTTCTTGCCTATTCCCTACCCCTGGACATTTTTTGAGGGCATGTGTCATTTACAACCCTGCAGTCCTTGTGACTATTAAGTGACCATTAGCACTGGGTTTAAAGCTGCTGTTGTGGAAAACAGCCACAAGGCGGCAGCATTATTACGTTCTCAACTCTTGTTACTAGGGCAACAGAGTCTTTTTGGAGGTAGTGTTCCGAGGTTGTAAATTAGAGTGGAATGTGCTGGGACAAGCCCCCAGAAGTTTATGTCTCCTTACTTATGTTTGTTTTTAAAATTTAATTTCTATTTCTTTTTGCAGTAAATTTGATTAGAGTGTTGTGATTGTCTGGCTGTACAGAATCTGCTCAATGATTCATACATATGTCTGTTCATCTTCGGATCCTGTTACCATGTATGTTATTACAGAACGTTGAGTAGACCTCCCTTGGTATTTGGTAGGTGTTTTGTCATTATATATTTTATATGGATTGGTGATTCTATAATGCATATAGTTTATATGTTATATGTTTATATACACTTAACATACATTAGTATATGTATGTTAGCCCCATAATCCTAATTTATCCATCCTCCCACCTTTCATTTTGGTTAACCATTAGTTTGTTTTATAAGTCTGTGAGTGTCTTTTTCTGTGGAAATATGTTCATTGGTAGCAATCTGAGGATAATGTGTATAAATGATATCATAGGATATTTGTCATTCCCTTTTGACTTACTTAACGTAATATGATTATTTCTAGGCTCATGTGTAGTCCTGAAAACGGCATTGTTCATTTTTTTTCCGAACCTACTCTTCCATTTGGTACGTATACCACTTCTTCTTTGTCCATTTATCTGTTGATGGACATTTTGTTTGCTTGCATGGCTTGGCTATTGTAAATATTTCTGCAGTGCATGTTTGCCTGTGTGTGCCTTTCCGATTCTGGTCTTCTTAGGGTATAGGCCTATTAGGGGATCGGCCGCATCATATGGTAGCTCAATTTTTACCTTTTAAACGCAGCTCCATTCTGTTCTCATGATTAGCTGTTACCAGTTTACATCCAACCAACAGCATAGTGGGTATGCATTTCTCCACCAACCCGTCAGCATTCATTGTTTGTAGACTTTTTACGGATGGCATTTTGAATATTGGGTGGCGAAATGTTTTTGTAGTTTGGATTTGCGTCCAACCAATAATTCCTGACATTGAGCTTTTATTTATGTTCTTCTTTTTTTTTAAATAACAGAGTGAGTAACACTTACCTCTTCAAACAGTTTTCTTGAAAAATTTTCCGTATTATGAACTTTCTTGGCCATTACCTACCCCAGGACATTTTTGAGGAATCGTGTCATTTATGGCCCTACAATTACTGTGAATCTCAAGTGACCGTTAGCCCTGTGTTTAAAGCTGCTATTGTGGGAAACGGCCACAAGGCGGCAGCATTTCTCCATTCCCAAATCTGGTTACTAGGGCAGCAGAGCCTTCCTGAAAGTCGTGTTCCTAGGTTGTAAATTAGAATGGGATATGCCAGGGAAAACCCCAATAACTTTATGTCTCATTAATTCTTGTTCGTGGTTATAATTTTTTAAATGGGGGTAATGAGTAGAGTAGTGTTTGTTCTGGGTGTGCACAATCAGGATCAATTGAACATTATATATATCTATTCATGTAGAGAGCCTCTTCCCATGTAAATTACTATTATTTTTTTTTTTTTTAATTTATTTTATTTATTTATTTATTTTTGGCTGAGTTGGATCTTCGTTGCTGCATGTGGGCTTTCTCCAGTTGCAGTGAGTGGGGGCTACTCTCCGTTGCGGTGCACGGGCTTCTCACTGCAGTGGCTTCTCTTGTTGCGGAGCATGGGCTGTAGGCGTGCGGGCTTCAGTAGTTGTGGTGCATGGGCTCCGGAGCGTAGGCTCATTAGTTGTGGTGCACGAGCTTAGTTGCTCTGCAGCATGTGGGATCTTCCCGAACCAGGGATCGAACCTGTGTCCTCTGCATTGGCAGGCGGATTCTTAACCACGGTGCCACCAGGCAAGCCCCTGTGTAAATTATTACAGAGCGTTCAGTAGACCTCCCTTGGTATATGGTCAGTCTTTTTGATACATGTGTTTAATATGTATTTGTATACGTATGGTAACCCTAATCTTAATGTATCCATTCCTCCCACCTTTCCTTTTAGATAACCATAGTTTGTTTTCTAAGTCTGTGAGAGTCTTTCTCTGTGGAAATATGTTCATACGTGTCAGTTGTTAGGTAACAGCTAGGAGTGATATCACAGGTTATTTGTCGTCTGCTTTCCGACTTACCTCATGTTCTGTGATTATCTCTAGGCTCATCTATGGTGCTGCAAAGAGCAGTGTTTCATCCTTTTCCATGGTGAATATTCCATTGTGTACATGGACCACTTCTTCTTTGTGCATTCATCTGTTGATGGACATTTTGGTTACTTCCAAGTCTTGGCTATGGTAAATATTGATGCAGTGCAGGATTGCCAGCCTGTGTCTTTTGGATTCTGGTCTTCTCAGGGGTTAAGCCCAGCTGTGGGCCTACTAGATCATATGGCAGTTCAATTTTTACCTTTCAACGCACCTCCATTCTGTTCTCACTACTGGCTGTTAGCAGTTTACATCCCACCAGCAACTAGAGGGTACACAGATCTCTAAAACCCCTTCAGCATTTATTGTTTGTAGACTTTTTACTGATGGCATTTTGAGTAGTTGGGTGGTGATACCTTTTTGTAGTTTGGATCTGCATGCGTCTAATAATTCCCGATATAGAGCTTTTATCTACGTCCGTTTTCTTTCTTTTTTTGAAAAGTGAAACAGAGAAACTTAGCTCTTCAAATTGTTTCCTTGAAAAATGTGCCATGTTCTGTGAATTCCTGTGGCCATTACCTGCACCAGGACATTTTTTGAGGGCAGGTGTCGTTTACAGCCCTGTAGTAATTGTGACTATCACATGACCATTAGTTCTGCGTTTAAAGCTGCTGTCGCAGGGAACGGCCACAAGGGGGCAGCATTTCTATATTCCCAACTCTGGTTACTAGGGCAACAGAGCAGAGCCTTCCTGGAAGTCCTGTTTGTAGGTTGTAGAGTAGAGTGGAATGTGCCAGGACAAACCCCCAAAAACTATGTCTACTTATTTGTTGTTGGTATTCTCAGTTTAATTTTCATTTTTCTCAGAGCAAATTTGATTGCAATGTTGTGTTTGTTCTAGGTGTACAGAGTCTCTTTCATTGACTCATATATCTTTTCATGTTTGGATCCTGTTCCATATAGGTTATTACAGAATGTTGTATAGACCTCTCTTGGTATTCGGTATGTCTGATGATTATATATTTTATAAGTATTAGCATATGTCTGTTAAACCCAATATCCTCCGTTATACATTCCTCACAGCTTTCCATTTGGTTAACCACAAGCTTGTTATTTGAACGCGTGAGTGTCCTTCTCTGTGGAAATAGGTTCATTCCTATCAATTTTTAGGTAACACCTATACGTGATATCATAGGATATGTGTCTCTCGCTCTCTGACTTACTTCAAGTTGTGTGATTATCTGTAGCCTCATCTATGGTGCTGCAAACGGCATTGTTTCATTCTTTTCTGTGTCTAATATTGCATTGTGTACATGGACCACTTTTTCTTCCATTCATCTGATGATGGACATTTTTGTTGCGTCCATGTCTTGGCTATTGTAAATACTGCTGCAATACACGATTTTCCATCCTGTGTCTTTTTGATTCTGGCTTTCACAGGTGACAGGTCCAATAGTGGACCTTCCGGATCATATGGTGACTCAATTTTTACCTTTAAACGCACTGCCATTCTGTTCCTATTATTGGCTGTTACCAGTTTACATCCCACATAGACCGAGAGGTTACGCTATTCTCCACAACTTCTTCAACATCTATTGTTTGTTGACTTTTTGCTGATGGTCATTCTGACTAGTGTGAGGTGATACCTTTGTGTAGATTGGATTTGCATGCGTCTAATAATTCCTGATGTTTTGCGTTTATCAATGTCCTTTTCATTTTTTTTTACGATTCAGCTAAACTTACAACTTCAAATTGCCTTCCTGAAAAATTTGCCGCATTTGGATTTTTTTGGCCATTCCCTACCCCAGGACAGTTTTTGAGGGCATGAGTCATTTACAGCCCTGCAGTCCTTGTGAATATGAATGACCATTAGCAGTGGATTGAAAGCTGCTGTTTGAGGAAACGGCCTTAGGGTGGCAGCATTTCTACGTTGCCAACTCTGCTTGCTAGGGAAACAGAACCTTGCTGCAAGTTGTGCTTTTTGGGTGCAGATTAGAGTGGAATGTGCCAGGACAAACCCCCGTAAGTTTTAGCCTCCTTAATTCTTGTTTGTGTCCTTAAGTTTTAATTTTTATCAGAGCAAATTTGATTGAAATATGTCTTTTGTTCTAGGTGTACAGAATCTTGTTCATGAACACATATACATATATCTATTGATCTTTGTGTCCTTTTCCATGTAGGTTATTACAAATTGTTGAGTAGACCACTCTTGGTATTCCATAGGACTCTGGGGATGATATATTTTATATGTATTAGTATATGTTTGTTAACCCCAATATCCTAATTTATCCATTCCTCACACCTTTTCATTGGCTTAACCACAAGTTTGTCTTCTCAATCTGAGATTGTCTGTCTCTATGGGTATATGTTCATTTTTATGAATTTTCAGATACCATAAGTGATATCATAGGACCTTTGTCTTTCGCATTCTGACTTACTTCACGTTGTGTGATTATCTCTAGGCTCAGCTGTGGTGCTGCATATGCCATTCTTTTATTATTTTTTGCAACTAATATTCCATTCTGTACATGTACCACTTCTTCTTTGTCCAGTCATCTGTTTATGGACCTCGTTTTTGCTTCCATGTTTTGGCTATTTCAGTATTGCTGCAGTGCATGTTTGCCTGTCTGTGCCTTTCCGATTCTGGTCTTCTTAGGGTATAGGCCCATTAGGGGATCGGCCGCATCATATGGTAGCTCAATTTTTACCTTTTAAACGCAGCTCCATTCTGTTCTCATGATTAGCTGTTACCACTTTACATCCAACCATCAGCATAGTGGGTATGCATTTCTCCACCAACCCGTCAGCATTCATTGTTCGTAGACTTTTTACGGATGGCATTTTGAATATTGGGTGGTGAAATCTTTTTGTAGTTTGGATTTGCATCCAACCAATAATTCCTGATATTGAGCTTCTATCCATGTTCTTCTTTTTTTAAAACAACAGAGTGAGTAACACTTACCTCTTCAAACTGTTGTCTTGAACAATTTTCCGTGTTGTGAACTTTTTTGACCATTACCTACCCCAGGACATTTTTTGAGGACACGTGTCATTTATGGCCCTACAATTACTGTGAATCTCAAGTGACCGTTAGCCCTGTGTTTAAAGCTGCTATTGTGGGAAACGTCCACAAGGCGGCAGCATATCTCCATTTCCAAATCTGGTTACTAGGGCAGCAGAGCCTTCCTGAAAGTCGTGTTCCCAGGTTGTAAATTAGAATGGGATATACCAGGGAAAGCCCCAATAACTTTATGTCTCATTAATTGTCGTTCGTGGTTTTAATTTTTTAAATTGGGGTAATGAGTAGAATAGTGTTTGTTCTGGGTGTACACAATCAGGTTGAATTGAACATTATATATATCTATTCATGTACAGAGCCTCTTCCCATGTAAATTACTATTATTTTTTTAATAAACTTTATTTATTTATTTATTTATTTTTGGCTGAGTTGGATCTTCGTTGCTGCATGTGGGCTTTCTCCAGTTGCGGTGAGCGGGGGCTACTCTCCGTTGCGGTGCACGGGCTTCTCACTGCAGTGGCTTCTTTTGTTGTGGAGCACGGGCTCTAGGCGTGTGGGCTTCAGTAGTTGTGGTTCATGGGCTCAGTAGTTATGGCTCATGGGCTCCAGAGCGTAGGCTCATTAGTTGTGGTGCACGAGCTTAGTTGCTCTGCAGCATGTGGGATCTTCCCAACCAGGGATCGAACCTGTGTCCCCTGCATTGGCAGGCGGATTCTTAACCACGGTGCCACCAGGCAAGCCCCCATGTAAATTATTACAGAGCGTTCAGTAGACCTCCCTTGGTATATGGTCAGTCTTTTTGATACATGTGTTTAATATGTATTTGTATACGTATGGTAACCCTAATCTTAATGTATCCATTCCTCCCACCTTTCCTTTTAGATAACCATAGTTTGTTTTCTAAGTCTGTGAGAGTCTTTCTCTGTGGAAATATGTTCATACGTGTCAGTTGTAAGGTAACAGCTAGGAGTGATATCCCAGGTTATTTGTTGTCTGCTTTCCGACTTACCTCATGTTCTGTGATTATCTCTAGGCTCATCTATGGTGCTGCAAAGAGCAGTGTTTCATCCTTTTCCATGGCGAATATTCCATTGTGTACATGGACCACTTCTTCTTTGTGCATTCATCTGTTGATGGACATTTTGGTTACTTTCAAGTCTTGGCTATTGTAAATACTGCTGCAATACACGATTTTCCATCCTGTGTCTTTTTGATTCTGGCTTTCACAGGTGACAGGTCCAATAGTGGACCTTCCGGATCATATGGTGACTCAATTTTTACCTTTAAACGCACTGCCATTCTGTTCCTATTATATGGTTGTTACCAGTTTACATCCCACTTAGACGGAGAGGTTACACTATTCTCCACAACTTCTTCAACATCTATCGTTTGTTGAGTTTTTGCTGATGGTCATTCTGACTAGTGTGAGGTGATACCTTTGTGTAGATTGGATTTGCATGCGTCTAGTAATTCCTGATGTTTTGCGTTTATCAATGTCCTTTTCATTTTTTTTTTACGATTCAGCTAAACTTACAACTTCAAATTGCCTTCTTGAAAAATTTGGCGTGTTTGGATTTCTTTGGGCATTCCCTACCCCAGGACAGTTTTTGAGGGCATGAGACATTTACAGCCCTGCAGTCCTTGTGAATATTAGTGACCATTAGCAGTGGATTTAAAGCTGCTGTTTGAGGAAACGGCCTTAGGGTGGCAGCATTTCTACGTTGTCAACTCTGCTTGCTAGGGAAACAGAACCTTCCTGCAAGTTGTGCTTTTAGGTTGCAGATTAGAGTGGAATGTGCCAGGACAAACCCCCATAAGTTTTAGCCTCCTTAATTCTTGTTTGTGTCCTTAAGTTTTAATTTTTATCAGAGCAAATTTGATTGAAATATGTCTTTTGTTCTAGGTGTACAGAATCTTGTTCATGAACACATATACATATATCTATTTATCTTTGTGTTCTTTTCCATGTAGGTTATTACAAAGTGTTGAGTAGACCACTCTTGGTATTCCATAGGTCTTTGGGGATGATATATTTTATATGTATTAGTATATGTTTGTTAATCCCAATATCCTAATTTATCCATTCCTCACACCTTTTTATTGGCTTGACCATAAGTTTGTCTTCTCAATCTGAGATTGTCTTTCTCTATGGATATATGTTCATTTTTATGAATTTTCAGATACCATAAGTGATATCATAGGATATTTGTCTTTCGCATTCTGACTTACTTCACGTTGTGTGATTATCTCTAGGCTCATCTGTGGTGCTGCATATGCCATTCTTTTATTATTTTTCACAACTAATATTCCATTCTGTACATGTACCACTTCGTCTTTGTCCATTCATTTGTTTATGGACCTTGTTTTTGCTTCCATGTCTTGGCTATTTCAGTATTGTTGCAGTGCCTGTTTGCCTGTCTGTGACTTTCCGATTGTGGTCTTCTTAGGGTATAGGCCCATTTAGGGGTTCGGCCGCATCATATGGTAGCTCAATTTTTACCTTTTAAAGCAGCTCCATTCAGTTCTCATTAGTGCTGTTACCACTTTACATCCCACCAGCAGCTAGAAGGTACACAGTTCCCTAAAACCTCTTCAGCATTTATAGTTCGTAGACTTTTTGCTGATGGTCATTTGACTGGTGTGAGCTGAATCCTTTGTGGACGTTGGATTTGCATGCGGCTAATAATTCCTTATACTGAGCTTTAGGCATGTCCTTTTTTTTTCTTTTCCTTTTTTTTTAAAGAGTGAGTACAACTTCCGTCTTCATATTAACTTCGTGAAAAATTTGTCATGTGTTGAATTTTCTTGCCTATTCCCTACCCCTGGACATTTTTTGAGGGCATGTGTCATTTACAACCCTGCAGTCCTTGTGACTATTAAGTGACCATTAGCACTGGGTTTAAAGCTGCTGTTGTGGAAAACAGCCACAAGGCGGCAGCATTATTACGTTCTCAACTCTTGTTACTAGGGCAACAGAGTCTTTTTGGAGGTAGTGTTCCGAGGTTGTAAATTAGAGTGGAATGTGCTGGGACAAGCCCCCAGAAGTTTATGTCTCCTTACTTATGTTTGTTTTTAAAATTTAATTTCTATTTCTTTTTGCAGTAAATTTGATTAGAGTGTTGTGATTGTCTGGCTGTACAGAATCTGCTCAATGATTCATACATATGTCTGTTCATCTTCGGATCCTGTTACCATGTATGTTATTACAGAACGTTGAGTAGACCTCCCTTGGTATTTGGTAGGTGTTTTGTCATTATATATTTTATATGGATTGGTGATTCTATAATGCATATAGTTTATATGTTATATGTTTATATACACTTAACATACATTAGTATATGTATGTTAGCCCCATAATCCTAATTTATCCATCCTCCCACCTTTCATTTTGGTTAACCATTAGTTTGTTTTATAAGTCTGTGAGTGTCTTTTTCTGTGGAAATATGTTCATTGGTAGCAATCTGAGGATAATGTGTATAAATGATATCATAGGATATTTGTCATTCCCTTTTGACTTACTTAACGTAATATGATTATTTCTAGGCTCATGTGTAGTCCTGAAAACGGCATTGTTCATTTTTTTTCCGAACCTACTCTTCCATTTGGTACGTATACCACTTCTTCTTTGTCCATTTATCTGTTGATGGACATTTTGTTTGCTTGCATGGCTTGGCTATTGTAAATATTTCTGCAGTGCATGTTTGCCTGTGTGTGCCTTTCCGATTCTGGTCTTCTTAGGGTATAGGCCTATTAGGGGATCGGCCGCATCATATGGTAGCTCAATTTTTACCTTTTAAACGCAGCTCCATTCTGTTCTCATGATTAGCTGTTACCAGTTTACATCCAACCAACAGCATAGTGGGTATGCATTTCTCCACCAACCCGTCAGCATTCATTGTTCGTAGACTTTTTACGGATGGCATTTTGAATATTGGGTGGCGAAATGTTTTTGTAGTTTGGATTTGCGTCCAACCAATAATTCCTGACATTGAGCTTTTATTTATGTTCTTCTTTTTTTTTAAATAACAGAGTGAGTAACACTTACCTCTTCAAACAGTTTTCTTGAAAAATTTTCCGTATTATGAACTTTCTTGGCCATTACCTACCCCAGGACATTTTTGAGGAATCGTGTCATTTATGGCCCTACAATTACTGTGAATCTCAAGTGACCGTTAGCCCTGTGTTTAAAGCTGCTATTGTGGGAAACGGCCACAAGGCGGCAGCATTTCTCCATTCCCAAATCTGGTTACTAGGGCAGCAGAGCCTTCCTGAAAGTCGTGTTCCTAGGTTGTAAATTAGAATGGGATATGCCAGGGAAAACCCCAATAACTTTATGTCTCATTAATTCTTGTTCGTGGTTATAATTTTTTAAATGGGGGTAATGAGTAGAGTAGTGTTTGTTCTGGGTGTGCACAATCAGGATCAATTGAACATTATATATATCTATTCATGTAGAGAGCCTCTTCCCATGTAAATTACTATTATTTTTTTTTTTTTTAATTTATTTTATTTATTTATTTATTTTTGGCTGAGTTGGATCTTCGTTGCTGCATGTGGGCTTTCTCCAGTTGCAGTGAGTGGGGGCTACTCTCCGTTGCGGTGCACGGGCTTCTCACTGCAGTGGCTTCTCTTGTTGCAGAGCATGGGCTGTAGGCGTGCGGGCTTCAGTAGTTGTGGTGCATGGGCTCCGGAGCGTAGGCTCATTAGTTGTGGTGCACGAGCTTAGTTGCTCTGCAGCATGTGGGATCTTCCCGAACCAGGGATCGAACCTGTGTCCTCTGCATTGGCAGGCGGATTCTTAACCACGGTGCCACCAGGCAAGCCCCTGTGTAAATTATTACAGAGCGTTCAGTAGACCTCCCTTGGTATATGGTCAGTCTTTTTGATACATGTGTTTAATATGTATTTGTATACGTATGGTAACCCTAATCTTAATGTATCCATTCCTCCCACCTTTCCTTTTAGATAACCATAGTTTGTTTTCTAAGTCTGTGAGAGTCTTTCTCTGTGGAAATATGTTCATACGTGTCAGTTGTTAGGTAACAGCTAGGAGTGATATCACAGGTTATTTGTCGTCTGCTTTCCGACTTACCTCATGTTCTGTGATTATCTCTAGGCTCATCTATGGTGCTGCAAAGAGCAGTGTTTCATCCTTTTCCATGGTGAATATTCCATTGTGTACATGGACCACTTCTTCTTTGTGCATTCATCTGTTGATGGACATTTTGGTTACTTCCAAGTCTTGGCTATGGTAAATATTGATGCAGTGCAGGATTGCCAGCCTGTGTCTTTTGGATTCTGGTCTTCTCAGGGGTTAAGCCCAGCTGTGGGCCTACTAGATCATATGGCAGTTCAATTTTTACCTTTCAACGCACCTCCATTCTGTTCTCACTACTGGCTGTTAGCAGTTTACATCCCACCAGCAACTAGAGGGTACACAGATCTCTAAAACCCCTTCAGCATTTATTGTTTGTAGACTTTTTACTGATGGCATTTTGAGTAGTTGGGTGGTGATACCTTTTTGTAGTTTGGATCTGCATGCGTCTAATAATTCCCGATATAGAGCTTTTATCTACGTCCGTTTTCTTTCTTTTTTTGAAAAGTGAAACAGAGAAACTTAGCTCTTCAAATTGTTTCCTTGAAAAATGTGCCATGTTCTGTGAATTCCTGTGGCCATTACCTGCACCAGGACATTTTTTGAGGGCAGGTGTCGTTTACAGCCCTGTAGTAATTGTGACTATCACATGACCATTAGTTCTGCGTTTAAAGCTGCTGTTGCAGGGAACGGCCACAAGGGGGCAGCATTTCTATATTCCCAACTCTGGTTACTAGGGCAACAGAGCAGAGCCTTCCTGGAAGTCCTGTTTGTAGGTTGTAGAGTAGAGTGGAATGTGCCAGGACAAACCCCCAAAAACTATGTCTACTTATTTGTTGTTGGTATTCTCAGTTTAATTTTCATTTTTCTCAGAGCAAATTTGATTGCAATGTTGTGTTTGTTCTAGGTGTACAGAGTCTCTTTCATTGACTCATATATCTTTTCATGTTTGGATCCTGTTCCATATAGGTTATTACAGAATGTTGTATAGACCTCTCTTGGTATTCGGTATGTCTGATGATTATATATTTTATAAGTATTAGCATATGTCTGTTAAACCCAATATCCTCCGTTATACATTCCTCACAGCTTTCCATTTGGTTAACCACAAGCTTGTTATTTGAACGCGTGAGTGTCCTTCTCTGTGGAAATAGGTTCATTCCTATCAATTTTTAGGTAACACCTATACGTGATATCATAGGATATGTGTCTCTCGCTCTCTGACTTACTTCAAGTTGTGTGATTATCTGTAGCCTCATCTATGGTGCTGCAAACGGCATTGTTTCATTCTTTTCTGTGTCTAATATTGCATTGTGTACATGGACCACTTTTTCTTCCATTCATCTGATGATGGACATTTTTGTTGCGTCCATGTCTTGGCTATTGTAAATACTGCTGCAATACACGATTTTCCATCCTGTGTCTTTTTGATTCTGGCTTTCACAGGTGACAGGTCCAATAGTGGACCTTCCGGATCATATGGTGACTCAATTTTTACCTTTAAACGCACTGCCATTCTGTTCCTATTATTGGCTGTTACCAGTTTACATCCCACATAGACCGAGAGGTTACGCTATTCTCCACAACTTCTTCAACATCTATTGTTTGTTGACTTTTTGCTGATGGTCATTCTGACTAGTGTGAGGTGATACCTTTGTGTAGATTGGATTTGCATGCGTCTAATAATTCCTGATGTTTTGCGTTTATCAATGTCCTTTTCATTTTTTTTTACGATTCAGCTAAACTTACAACTTCAAATTGCCTTCCTGAAAAATTTGCCGCATTTGGATTTTTTTGGCCATTCCCTACCCCAGGACAGTTTTTGAGGGCATGAGTCATTTACAGCCCTGCAGTCCTTGTGAATATGAATGACCATTAGCAGTGGATTGAAAGCTGCTGTTTGAGGAAACGGCCTTAGGGTGGCAGCATTTCTACGTTGCCAACTCTGCTTGCTAGGGAAACAGAACCTTGCTGCAAGTTGTGCTTTTTGGTTGCAGATTAGAGTGGAATGTGCCAGGACAAACCCCCGTAAGTTTTAGCCTCCTTAATTCTTGTTTGTGTCCTTAAGTTTTAATTTTTATCAGAGCAAATTTGATTGAAATATGTCTTTTGTTCTAGGTGTACAGAATCTTGTTCATGAACACATATACATATATCTATTGATCTTTGTGTCCTTTTCCATGTAGGTTATTACAAATTGTTGAGTAGACCACTCTTGGTATTCCATAGGACTCTGGGGATGATATATTTTATATGTATTAGTATATGTTTGTTAACCCCAATATCCTAATTTATCCATTCCTCACACCTTTTCATTGGCTTAACCACAAGTTTGTCTTCTCAATCTGAGATTGTCTGTCTCTATGGGTATATGTTCATTTTTATGAATTTTCAGATACCATAAGTGATATCATAGGACCTTTGTCTTTCGCATTCTGACTTACTTCACGTTGTGTGATTATCTCTAGGCTCAGCTGTGGTGCTGCATATGCCATTCTTTTATTATTTTTTGCAACTAATATTCCATTCTGTACATGTACCACTTCTTCTTTGTCCAGTCATCTGTTTATGGACCTCTTTTTTGCTTCCATGTTTTGGCTATTTCAGTATTGCTGCCGTGCATGTTTGCCTGTCTGTGCCTTTCCGATTCTGGTCTTCTTAGGGTATAGGCCCATTAGGGGATCGGCCGCATCATATGGTAGCTCAATTTTTACCTTTTAAACGCAGCTCCATTCTGTTCTCATGATTAGCTGTTACCACTTTACATCCAACCATCAGCATAGTGGGTATGCATTTCTCCACCAACCCGTCAGCATTCATTGTTCGTAGACTTTTTACGGATGGCATTTTGAATATTGGGTGGTGAAATCTTTTTGTAGTTTGGATTTGCATCCAACCAATAATTCCTGATATTGAGCTTCTATCCATGTTCTTCTTTTTTTAAAACAACAGAGTGAGTAACACTTACCTCTTCAAACTGTTGTCTTGAACAATTTTCCGTGTTGTGAACTTTTTTGACCATTACCTACCCCAGGACATTTTTTGAGGACACGTGTCATTTATGGCCCTACAATTACTGTGAATCTCAAGTGACCGTTAGCCCTGTGTTTAAAGCTGCTATTGTGGGAAACGTCCACAAGGCGGCAGCATATCTCCATTTCCAAATCTGGTTACTAGGGCAGCAGAGCCTTCCTGAAAGTCGTGTTCCCAGGTTGTAAATTAGAATGGGATATACCAGGGAAAGCCCCAATAACTTTATGTCTCATTAATTGTCGTTCGTGGTTTTAATTTTTTAAATTGGGGTAATGAGTAGAATAGTGTTTGTTCTGGGTGTACACAATCAGGTTGAATTGAACATTATATATATCTATTCATGTACAGAGCCTCTTCCCATGTAAATTACTATTATTTTTTTAATAAACTTTATTTATTTATTTATTTATTTTTGGCTGAGTTGGATCTTCGTTGCTGCATGTGGGCTTTCTCCAGTTGCGGTGAGCGGGGGCTACTCTCCGTTGCGGTGCACGGGCTTCTCACTGCAGTGGCTTCTTTTGTTGTGGAGCACGGGCTCTAGGCGTGTGGGCTTCAGTAGTTGTGGTTCATGGGCTCAGTAGTTATGGCTCATGGGCTCCAGAGCGTAGGCTCATTAGTTGTGGTGCACGAGCTTAGTTGCTCTGCAGCATGTGGGATCTTCCCAACCAGGGATCGAACCTGTGTCCCCTGCATTGGCAGGCGGATTCTTAACCACGGTGCCACCAGGCAAGCCCCCGTGTAAATTATTACAGAGCGTTCAGTAGACCTCCCTTGGTATATGGTCAGTCTTTTTGATACATGTGTTTAATATGTATTTGTATACGTATGGTAACCCTAATCTTAATGTATCCATTCCTCCCACCTTTCCTTTTAGATAACCATAGTTTGTTTTCTAAGTCTGTGAGAGTCTTTCTCTGTGGAAATATGTTCATACGTGTCAGTTGTAAGGTAACAGCTAGGAGTGATATCCCAGGTTATTTGTTGTCTGCTTTCCGACTTACCTCATGTTCTGTGATTATCTCTAGGCTCATCTATGGTGCTGCAAAGAGCAGTGTTTCATCCTTTTCCATGGCGAATATTCCATTGTGTACATGGACCACTTCTTCTTTGTGCATTCATCTGTTGATGGACATTTTGGTTACTTTCAAGTCTTGGCTATTGTAAATACTGCTGCAATACACGATTTTCCATCCTGTGTCTTTTTGATTCTGGCTTTCACAGGTGACAGGTCCAATAGTGGACCTTCCGGATCATATGGTGACTCAATTTTTACCTTTAAACGCACTGCCATTCTGTTCCTATTATATGGTTGTTACCAGTTTACATCCCACTTAGACGGAGAGGTTACACTATTCTCCACAACTTCTTCAACATCTATCGTTTGTTGAGTTTTTGCTGATGGTCATTCTGACTAGTGTGAGGTGATACCTTTGTGTAGATTGGATTTGCATGCGTCTAGTAATTCCTGATGTTTTGCGTTTATCAATGTCCTTTTCATTTTTTTTTACGATTCAGCTAAACTTACAACTTCAAATTGCCTTCTTGAAAAATTTGGCGTGTTTGGATTTCTTTGGGCATTCCCTACCCCAGGACAGTTTTTGAGGGCATGAGACATTTACAGCCCTGCAGTCCTTGTGAATATTAGTGACCATTAGCAGTGGATTTAAAGCTGCTGTTTGAGGAAACGGCCTTAGGGTGGCAGCATTTCTACGTTGTCAACTCTGCTTGCTAGGGAAACAGAACCTTGCTGCAAGTTGTGCTTTTAGGTTGCAGATTAGAGTGGAATGTGCCAGGACAAACCCCCATAAGTTTTAGCCTCCTTAATTCTTGTTTGTGTCCTTAAGTTTTAATTTTTATCAGAGCAAATTTGATTGAAATATGTCTTTTGTTCTAGGTGTACAGAATCTTGTTCATGAACACATATACATATATCTATTTATCTTTGTGTTCTTTTCCATGTAGGTTATTACAAAGTGTTGAGTAGACCACTCTTGGTATTCCATAGGTCTTTGGGGATGATATATTTTATATGTATTAGTATATGTTTGTTAATCCCAATATCCTAATTTATCCATTCCTCACACCTTTTTATTGGCTTGACCATAAGTTTGTCTTCTCAATCTGAGATTGTCTTTCTCTATGGATATATGTTCATTTTTATGAATTTTCAGATACCATAAGTGATATCATAGGATATTTGTCTTTCGCATTCTGACTTACTTCACGTTGTGTGATTATCTCTAGGCTCATCTGTGGTGCTGCATATGCCATTCTTTTATTATTTTTCACAACTAATATTCCATTCTGTACATGTACCACTTCGTCTTTGTCCATTCATTTGTTTATGGACCTTGTTTTTGCTTCCATGTCTTGGCTATTTCAGTATTGTTGCAGTGCCTGTTTGCCTGTCTGTGACTTTCCGATTGTGGTCTTCTTAGGGTATAGGCCCACTTAGGGGTTCGGCCGCATCATATGGTAGCTCAATTTTTACCTTTTAAAGCAGCTCCATTCAGTTCTCATTAGTGCTGTTACCACTTTACATCCCACCAGCAGCTAGAAGGTACACAGTTCCCTAAAACCTCTTCAGCATTTATAGTTCGTAGACTTTTTGCTGATGGTCATTTGACTGGTGTGAGCTGAATCCTTTGTGGACGTTGGATTTGCATGCGGCTAATAATTCCTTATACTGAGCTTTAGGCATGTCCTTTTTTTTTCTTTTCCTTTTTTTTTAAAGAGTGAGTACAACTTCCGTCTTCATATTAACTTCGTGAAAAATTTGTCATGTGTTGAATTTTCTTGCCTATTCCCTACCCCTGGACATTTTTTGAGGGCATGTGTCATTTACAACCCTGCAGTCCTTGTGACTATTAAGTGACCATTAGCACTGGGTTTAAAGCTGCTGTTGTGGAAAACAGCCACAAGGCGGCAGCATTATTACGTTCTCAACTCTTGTTACTAGGGCAACAGAGTCTTTTTGGAGGTAGTGTTCCGAGGTTGTAAATTAGAGTGGAATGTGCTGGGACAAGCCCCCAGAAGTTTATGTCTCCTTACTTATGTTTGTTTTTAAAATTTAATTTCTATTTCTTTTTGCAGTAAATTTGATTAGAGTGTTGTGATTGTCTGGCTGTACAGAATCTGCTCAATGATTCATACATATGTCTGTTCATCTTCGGATCCTGTTACCATGTATGTTATTACAGAACGTTGAGTAGACCTCCCTTGGTATTTGGTAGGTGTTTTGTCATTATATATTTTATATGGATTGGTGATTCTATAATGCATATAGTTTATATGTTATATGTTTATATACACTTAACATACATTAGTATATGTATGTTAGCCCCATAATCCTAATTTATCCATCCTCCCACCTTTCATTTTGGTTAACCATTAGTTTGTTTTATAAGTCTGTGAGTGTCTTTTTCTGTGGAAATATGTTCATTGGTAGCAATCTGAGGATAATGTGTATAAATGATATCATAGGATATTTGTCATTCCCTTTTGACTTACTTAACGTAATATGATTATTTCTAGGCTCATGTGTAGTCCTGAAAACGGCATTGTTCATTTTTTTTCCGAACCTACTCTTCCATTTGGTACGTATACCACTTCTTCTTTGTCCATTTATCTGTTGATGGACATTTTGTTTGCTTGCATGGCTTGGCTATTGTAAATATTTCTGCAGTGCATGTTTGCCTGTGTGTGCCTTTCCGATTCTGGTCTTCTTAGGGTATAGGCCTATTAGGGGATCGGCCGCATCATATGGTAGCTCAATTTTTACCTTTTAAACGCAGCTCCATTCTGTTCTCATGATTAGCTGTTACCAGTTTACATCCAACCAACAGCATAGTGGGTATGCATTTCTCCACCAACCCGTCAGCATTCATTGTTTGTAGACTTTTTACGGATGGCATTTTGAATATTGGGTGGCGAAATGTTTTTGTAGTTTGGATTTGCGTCCAACCAATAATTCCTGACATTGAGCTTTTATTTATGTTCTTCTTTTTTTTTAAATAACAGAGTGAGTAACACTTACCTCTTCAAACAGTTTTCTTGAAAAATTTTCCGTATTATGAACTTTCTTGGCCATTACCTACCCCAGGACATTTTTGAGGAATCGTGTCATTTATGGCCCTACAATTACTGTGAATCTCAAGTGACCGTTAGCCCTGTGTTTAAAGCTGCTATTGTGGGAAACGGCCACAAGGCGGCAGCATTTCTCCATTCCCAAATCTGGTTACTAGGGCAGCAGAGCCTTCCTGAAAGTCGTGTTCCTAGGTTGTAAATTAGAATGGGATATGCCAGGGAAAACCCCAATAACTTTATGTCTCATTAATTCTTGTTCGTGGTTATAATTTTTTAAATGGGGGTAATGAGTAGAGTAGTGTTTGTTCTGGGTGTGCACAATCAGGATCAATTGAACATTATATATATCTATTCATGTAGAGAGCCTCTTCCCATGTAAATTACTATTATTTTTTTTTTTTTAATTTATTTTATTTATTTATTTATTTTTGGCTGAGTTGGATCTTCGTTGCTGCATGTGGGCTTTCTCCAGTTGCAGTGAGTGGGGGCTACTCTCCGTTGCGGTGCACGGGCTTCTCACTGCAGTGGCTTCTCTTGTTGCGGAGCATGGGCTGTAGGCGTGCGGGCTTCAGTAGTTGTGGTGCATGGGCTCCGGAGCGTAGGCTCATTAGTTGTGGTGCACGAGCTTAGTTGCTCTGCAGCATGTGGGATCTTCCCGAACCAGGGATCGAACCTGTGTCCTCTGCATTGGCAGGCGGATTCTTAACCACGGTGCCACCAGGCAAGCCCCTGTGTAAATTATTACAGAGCGTTCAGTAGACCTCCCTTGGTATATGGTCAGTCTTTTTGATACATGTGTTTAATATGTATTTGTATACGTATGGTAACCCTAATCTTAATGTATCCATTCCTCCCACCTTTCCTTTTAGATAACCATAGTTTGTTTTCTAAGTCTGTGAGAGTCTTTCTCTGTGGAAATATGTTCATACGTGTCAGTTGTTAGGTAACAGCTAGGAGTGATATCACAGGTTATTTGTCGTCTGCTTTCCGACTTACCTCATGTTCTGTGATTATCTCTAGGCTCATCTATGGTGCTGCAAAGAGCAGTGTTTCATCCTTTTCCATGGTGAATATTCCATTGTGTACATGGACCACTTCTTCTTTGTGCATTCATCTGTTGATGGACATTTTGGTTACTTCCAAGTCTTGGCTATGGTAAATATTGATGCAGTGCAGGATTGCCAGCCTGTGTCTTTTGGATCCTGGTCTTCTCAGGGGTTAAGCCCAGCTGTGGGCCTACTAGATCATATGGCAGTTCAATTTTTACCTTTCAACGCACCTCCATTCTGTTCTCACTACTGGCTGTTAGCAGTTTACATCCCACCAGCAACTAGAGGGTACACAGATCTCTAAAACCCCTTCAGCATTTATTGTTTGTAGACTTTTTACTGATGGCATTTTGAGTAGTTGGGTGGTGATACCTTTTTGTAGTTTGGATCTGCATGCGTCTAATAATTCCCGATATAGAGCTTTTATCTACGTCCGTTTTCTTTCTTTTTTTAAAAAGTGAAACAGAGAAACTTAGCTCTTCAAATTGTTTCCTTGAAAAATGTGCCATGTTCTGTGAATTCCTGTGGCCATTACCTGCACCAGGACATTTTTTGAGGGCAGGTGTCGTTTACAGCCCTGTAGTAATTGTGACTATCACATGACCATTAGTTCTGCGTTTAAAGCTGCTGTCGCAGGGAACGGCCACAAGGGGGCAGCATTTCTATATTCCCAACTCTGGTTACTAGGGCAACAGAGCCTTCCTGGAAGTCCTGTTTGTAGGTTGTAGAGTAGAGTGGAATGTGCCAGGACAAACCCCCAAAAACTATGTCTACTTATTTGTTGTTGGTATTCTCAGTTTAATTTTCATTTTTCTCAGAGCAAATTTGATTGCAATGTTGTGTTTGTTCTAGGTGTACAGAGTCTCTTTCATTGATTCATATATCTTTTCATGTTTGGATCCTGTTCCATATAGGTTATTACAGAATGTTGTATAGACCTCTCTTGGTATTCGGTATGTCTGATGATTATATATTTTATAAGTATTAGCATATGTCTGTTAAACCCAATATCCTCCGTTATACATTCCTCACAGCTTTCCATTTGGTTAACCACAAGCTTGTTATTTGAATGCGTGAGTGTCCTTCTCTGTGGAAATAGGTTCATTCCTATCAATTTTTAGGTAACACCTATACGTGATATCATAGGATATGTGTCTCTCGCTCTCTGACTTACTTCAAGTTGTGTGATTATCTGTAGCCTCATCTATGGTGCTGCAAACGGCATTGTTTCATTCTTTTCTGTGTCTAATATTGCATTGTGTACATGGACCACTTTTTCTTCCATTCATCTGATGATGGACATTTTTGTTGCGTCCATGTCTTGGCTATTGTAAATACTGCTGCAATACACGATTTTCCATCCTGTGTCTTTTTGATTCTGGCTTTCACAGGTGACAGGTCCAATAGTGGACCTTCCGGATCATATGGTGACTCAATTTTTACCTTTAAACGCACTGCCATTCTGTTCCTATTATTGGCTGTTACCAGTTTACATCCCACATAGACCGAGAGGTTACGCTATTCTCCACAACTTCTTCAACATCTATTGTTTGTTGACTTTTTGCTGATGGTCATTCTGACTAGTGTGAGGTGATACCTTTGTGTAGATTGGATTTGCATGCGTCTAATAATTCCTGATGTTTTGCGTTTATCAATGTCCTTTTCATTTTTTTTTACGATTCAGCTAAACTTACAACTTCAAATTGCCTTCCTGAAAAATTTGCCGCATTTGGATTTTTTTGGCCATTCCCTACCCCAGGACAGTTTTTGAGGGCATGAGTCATTTACAGCCCTGCAGTCCTTGTGAATATGAATGACCATTAGCAGTGGATTGAAAGCTGCTGTTTGAGGAAACGGCCTTAGGGTGGCAGCATTTCTACGTTGCCAACTCTGCTTGCTAGGGAAACAGAACCTTGCTGCAAGTTGTGCTTTTTGGGTGCAGATTAGAGTGGAATGTGCCAGGACAAACCCCCATAAGTTTTAGCCTCCTTAATTCTTGTTTGTGTCCTTAAGTTTTAATTTTTATCAGAGCAAATTTGATTGAAATATGTCTTTTGTTCTAGGTGTACAGAATCTTGTTCATGAACACATATACATATATCTATTGATCTTTGTGTCCTTTTCCATGTAGGTTATTACAAATTGTTGAGTAGACCACTCTTGGTATTCCATAGGACTCTGGGGATGATATATTTTATATGTATTAGTATATGTTTGTTAACCCCAATATCCTAATTTATCCATTCCTCACACCTTTTCATTGGCTTAACCACAAGTTTGTCTTCTCAATCTGAGATTGTCTGTCTCTATGGGTATATGTTCATTTTTATGAATTTTCAGATACCATAAGTGATATCATAGGACCTTTGTCTTTCGCATTCTGACTTACTTCACGTTGTGTGATTATCTCTAGGCTCAGCTGTGGTGCTGCATATGCCATTCTTTTATTATTTTTTGCAACTAATATTCCATTCTGTACATGTACCACTTCTTCTTTGTCCAGTCATCTGTTTATGGACCTCTTTTTTGCTTCCATGTTTTGGCTATTTCAGTATTGCTGCCGTGCATGTTTGCCTGTCTGTGCCTTTCCGATTCTGGTCTTCTTAGGGTATAGGCCCATTAGGGGATCGGCCGCATCATATGGTAGCTCAATTTTTACCTTTTAAACGCAGCTCCATTCTGTTCTCATGATTAGCTGTTACCACTTTACATCCAACCATCAGCATAGTGGGTATGCATTTCTCCACCAACCCGTCAGCATTCATTGTTCGTAGACTTTTTACGGATGGCATTTTGAATATTGGGTGGTGAAATCTTTTTGTAGTTTGGATTTGCATCCAACCAATAATTCCTGATATTGAGCTTCTATCCATGTTCTTCTTTTTTTAAAACAACAGAGTGAGTAACACTTACCTCTTCAAACTGTTGTCTTGAACAATTTTCCGTGTTGTGAACTTTTTTGACCATTACCTACCCCAGGACATTTTTTGAGGACACGTGTCATTTATGGCCCTACAATTACTGTGACTCTCAAGTGACCGTTAGCCCTGTGTTTAAAGCTGCTATTGTGGGAAACGTCCACAAGGCGGCAGCATATCTCCATTCCCAAATCTGGTTACTAGGGCAGCAGAGCCTTCCTGAAAGTCGTGTTCCCAGGTTGTAAATTAGAATGGGATATACCAGGGAAAGCCCCAATAACTTTATGTCTCATTAATTGTCGTTCGTGGTTTTAATTTTTTAAATTGGGGTAATGAGTAGAATAGTGTTTGTTCTGGGTGTACACAATCAGGTTGAATTGAACATTATATATATCTATTCATGTACAGAGCCTCTTCCCATGTAAATTACTATTATTTTTTTAATAAACTTTATTTATTTATTTATTTATTTTTGGCTGAGTTGGATCTTCGTTGCTGCATGTGGGCTTTCTCCAGTTGCGGTGAGCGGGGGCTACTCTCCGTTGCGGTGCACGGGCTTCTCACTGCAGTGGCTTCTTTTGTTGTGGAGCACGGGCTCTAGGCATGTGGGCTTCAGTAGTTGTGGTTCATGGGCTCAGTAGTTATGGCTCATGGGCTCCAGAGCGTAGGCTCATTAGTTGTGGTGCACGAGCTTAGTTGCTCTGCAGCATGTGGGATCTTCCCAACCAGGGATCGAACCTGTGTCCCCTGCATTGGCAGGCGGATTCTTAACCACGGTGCCACCAGGCAAGCCCCCGTGTAAATTATTACAGAGCGTTCAGTAGACCTCCCTTGGTATATGGTCAGTCTTTTTGATACATGTGTTTAATATGTATTTGTATACGTATGGTAACCCTAATCTTAATGTATCCATTCCTCCCACCTTTCCTTTTAGATAACCATAGTTTGTTTTCTAAGTCTGTGAGAGTCTTTCTCTGTGGAAATATGTTCATACGTGTCAGTTGTAAGGTAACAGCTAGGAGTGATATCCCAGGTTATTTGTTGTCTGCTTTCCGACTTACCTCATGTTCTGTGATTATCTCTAGGCTCATCTATGGTGCTGCAAAGAGCAGTGTTTCATCCTTTTCCATGGCGAATATTCCATTGTGTACATGGACCACTTCTTCTTTGTGCATTCATCTGTTGATGGACATTTTGGTTACTTTCAAGTCTTGGCTATTGTAAATACTGCTGCAATACACGATTTTCCATCCTGTGTCTTTTTGATTCTGGCTTTCACAGGTGACAGGTCCAATAGTGGACCTTCCGGATCATATGGTGACTCAATTTTTACCTTTAAACGCACTGCCATTCTGTTCCTATTATATGGTTGTTACCAGTTTACATCCCACTTAGACGGAGAGGTTACACTATTCTCCACAACTTCTTCAACATCTATCGTTTGTTGAGTTTTTGCTGATGGTCATTCTGACTAGTGTGAGGTGATACCTTTGTGTAGATTGGATTTGCATGCGTCTAGTAATTCCTGATGTTTTGCGTTTATCAATGTCCTTTTCATTTTTTTTTACGATTCAGCTAAACTTACAACTTCAAATTGCCTTCTTGAAAAATTTGGCGTGTTTGGATTTCTTTGGGCATTCCCTACCCCAGGACAGTTTTTGAGGGCATGAGACATTTACAGCCCTGCAGTCCTTGTGAATATTAGTGACCATTAGCAGTGGATTTAAAGCTGCTGTTTGAGGAAACGGCCTTAGGGTGGCAGCATTTCTACGTTGTCAACTCTGCTTGCTAGGGAAACAGAACCTTGCTGCAAGTTGTGCTTTTAGGTTGCAGATTAGAGTGGAATGTGCCAGGACAAACCCCCATAAGTTTTAGCCTCCTTAATTCTTGTTTGTGTCCTTAAGTTTTAATTTTTATCAGAGCAAATTTGATTGAAATATGTCTTTTGTTCTAGGTGTACAGAATCTTGTTCATGAACACATATACATATATCTATTTATCTTTGTGTTCTTTTCCATGTAGGTTATTACAAAGTGTTGAGTAGACCACTCTTGGTATTCCATAGGTCTTTGGGGATGATATATTTTATATGTATTAGTATATGTTTGTTAATCCCAATATCCTAATTTATCCATTCCTCACACCTTTTTATTGGCTTGACCATAAGTTTGTCTTCTCAATCTGAGATTGTCTTTCTCTATGGATATATGTTCATTTTTATGAATTTTCAGATACCATAAGTGATATCATAGGATATTTGTCTTTCGCATTCTGACTTACTTCACGTTGTGTGATTATCTCTAGGCTCATCTGTGGTGCTGCATATGCCATTCTTTTATTATTTTTCACAACTAATATTCCATTCTGTACATGTACCACTTCGTCTTTGTCCATTCATTTGTTTATGGACCTTGTTTTTGCTTCCATGTCTTGGCTATTTCAGTATTGTTGCAGTGCCTGTTTGCCTGTCTGTGACTTTCCGATTGTGGTCTTCTTAGGGTATAGGCCCACTTAGGGGTTCGGCCGCATCATATGGTAGCTCAATTTTTACCTTTTAAAGCAGCTCCATTCAGTTCTCATTAGTGCTGTTACCACTTTACATCCCACCAGCAGCTAGAAGGTACACAGTTCCCTGAAACCTCTTCAGCATTTATAGTTCGTAGACTTTTTGCTGATGGTCATTTGACTGGTGTGAGCTGAATCCTTTGTGGACGTTGGATTTGCATGCGGCTAATAATTCCTTATACTGAGCTTTAGGCATGTCCTTTTTTTTTCTTTTCCTTTTTTTTTAAAGAGTGAGTACAACTTCCGTCTTCATATTAACTTCGTGAAAAATTTGTCATGTGTTGAATTTTCTTGCCTATTCCCTACCCCTGGACATTTTTTGAGGGCATGTGTCATTTACAACCCTGCAGTCCTTGTGACTATTAAGTGACCATTAGCACTGGGTTTAAAGCTGCTGTTGTGGAAAACAGCCACAAGGCGGCAGCATTATTACGTTCTCAACTCTTGTTACTAGGGCAACAGAGTCTTTTTGGAGGTAGTGTTCCGAGGTTGTAAATTAGAGTGGAATGTGCTGGGACAAGCCCCCAGAAGTTTATGTCTCCTTACTTATGTTTGTTTTTAAAATTTGATTTCTATTTCTTTTTGCAGTAAATTTGATTAGAGTGTTGTGATTGTCTGGCTGTACAGAATCTGCTCAATGATTCATACATATGTCTGTTCATCTTCGGATCCTGTTACCATGTATGTTATTACAGAACGTTGAGTAGACCTCCCTTGGTATTTGGTAGGTGTTTTGTCATTATATATTTTATATGGATTGGTGATTCTATAATGCATATAGTTTATATGTTATATGTTTATATACACTTAACATACATTAGTATATGTATGTTAGCCCCATAATCCTAATTTATCCATCCTCCCACCTTTCATTTTGGTTAACCATTAGTTTGTTTTATAAGTCTGTGAGTGTCTTTTTCTGTGGAAATATGTTCATTGGTAGCAATCTGAGGATAATGTGTATAAATGATATCATAGGATATTTGTCATTCCCTTTTGACTTACTTAACGTAATATGATTATTTCTAGGCTCATGTGTAGTCCTGAAAACGGCATTGTTCATTTTTTTTCCGAACCTACTCTTCCATTTGGTACGTATACCACTTCTTCTTTGTCCATTTATCTGTTGATGGACATTTTGTTTGCTTGCATGGCTTGGCTATTGTAAATATTTCTGCAGTGCATGTTTGCCTGTGTGTGCCTTTCCGATTCTGGTCTTCTTAGGGTATAGGCCTATTAGGGGATCGGCCGCATCATATGGTAGCTCAATTTTTACCTTTTAAACGCAGCTCCATTCTGTTCTCATGATTAGCTGTTACCAGTTTACATCCAACCAACAGCATAGTGGGTATGCATTTCTCCACCAACCCGTCAGCATTCATTGTTTGTAGACTTTTTACAGATGGCATTTTGAATATTGGGTGGCGAAATGTTTTTGTAGTTTGGATTTGCGTCCAACCAATAATTCCTGACATTGAGCTTTTATTTATGTTCTTCTTTTTTTTTAAATAACAGAGTGAGTAACACTTACCTCTTCAAACAGTTTTCTTGAAAAATTTTCCGTATTATGAACTTTCTTGGCCATTACCTACCCCAGGACATTTTTGAGGAATCGTGTCATTTATGGCCCTACAATTACTGTGAATCTCAAGTGACCGTTAGCCCTGTGTTTAAAGCTGCTATTGTGGGAAACGGCCACAAGGCGGCAGCATTTCTCCATTCCCAAATCTGGTTACTAGGGCAGCAGAGCCTTCCTGAAAGTCGTGTTCCTAGGTTGTAAATTAGAATGGGATATGCCAGGGAAAACCCCAATAACTTTATGTCTCATTAATTCTTGTTCGTGGTTATAATTTTTTAAATGGGGGTAATGAGTAGAGTAGTGTTTGTTCTGGGTGTGCACAATCAGGATCAATTGAACATTATATATATCTATTCATGTAGAGAGCCTCTTCCCATGTAAATTACTATTATTTTTTTTTTTATAAATTTATTTTATTTATTTATTTATTTTTGGCTGAGTTGGATCTTCGTTGCTGCATGTGGGCTTTCTCCAGTTGCAGTGAGTGGGGGCTACTCTCCGTTGCGGTGCACGGGCTTCTCACTGCAGTGGCTTCTCTTGTTGCGGAGCATGGGCTGTAGGCGTGCGGGCTTCAGTAGTTGTGGTGCATGGGCTCCGGAGCGTAGGCTCATTAGTTGTGGTGCACGAGCTTAGTTGCTCTGCAGCATGTGGGATCTTCCCGAACCAGGGATCGAACCTGTGTCCTCTGCATTGGCAGGCGGATTCTTAACCACGGTGCCACCAGGCAAGCCCCTGTGTAAATTATTACAGAGCGTTCAGTAGACCTCCCTTGGTATATGGTCAGTCTTTTTGATACATGTGTTTAATATGTATTTGTATACGTATGGTAACCCTAATCTTAATGTATCCATTCCTCCCACCTTTCCTTTTAGATAACCATAGTTTGTTTTCTAAGTCTGTGAGAGTCTTTCTCTGTGGAAATATGTTCATACGTGTCAGTTGTTAGGTAACAGCTAGGAGTGATATCACAGGTTATTTGTCGTCTGCTTTCCGACTTACCTCATGTTCTGTGATTATCTCTAGGCTCATCTATGGTGCTGCAAAGAGCAGTGTTTCATCCTTTTCCATGGTGAATATTCCATTGTGTACATGGACCACTTCTTCTTTGTGCATTCATCTGTTGATGGACATTTTGGTTACTTCCAAGTCTTGGCTATGGTAAATATTGATGCAGTGCAGGATTGCCAGCCTGTGTCTTTTGGATTCTGGTCTTCTCAGGGGTTAAGCCCAGCTGTGGGCCTACTAGATCATATGGCAGTTCAATTTTTACCTTTCAACGCACCTCCATTCTGTTCTCACTACTGGCTGTTAGCAGTTTACATCCCACCAGCAACTAGAGGGTACACAGATCTCTAAAACCCCTTCAGCATTTATTGTTTGTAGACTTTTTACTGATGGCATTTTGAGTAGTTGGGTGGTGATACCTTTTTGTAGTTTGGATCTGCATGCGTCTAATAATTCCCGATATAGAGCTTTTATCTACGTCCGTTTTCTTTCTTTTTTTGAAAAGTGAAACAGAGAAACTTAGCTCTTCAAATTGTTTCCTTGAAAAATGTGCCATGTTCTGTGAATTCCTGTGGCCATTACCTGCACCAGGACATTTTTTGAGGGCAGGTGTCGTTTACAGCCCTGTAGTAATTGTGACTATCACATGACCATTAGTTCTGCGTTTAAAGCTGCTGTCGCAGGGAACGGCCACAAGGGGGCAGCATTTCTATATTCCCAACTCTGGTTACTAGGGCAACAGAGCAGAGCCTTCCTGGAAGTCCTGTTTGTAGGTTGTAGAGTAGAGTGGAATGTGCCAGGACAAACCCCCAAAAACTATGTCTACTTATTTGTTGTTGGTATTCTCAGTTTAATTTTCATTTTTCTCAGAGCAAATTTGATTGCAATGTTGTGTTTGTTCTAGGTGTACAGAGTCTCTTTCATTGATTCATATATCTTTTCATGTTTGGATCCTGTTCCATATAGGTTATTACAGAATGTTGTATAGACCTCTCTTGGTATTCGGTATGTCTGATGATTATATATTTTATAAGTATTAGCATATGTCTGTTAAACCCAATATCCTCCGTTATACATTCCTCACAGCTTTCCATTTGGTTAACCACAAGCTTGTTATTTGAACGCGTGAGTGTCCTTCTCTGTGGAAATAGGTTCATTCCTATCAATTTTTAGGTAACACCTATACGTGATATCATAGGATATGTGTCTCTCGCTCTCTGACTTACTTCAAGTTGTGTGATTATCTGTAGCCTCATCTATGGTGCTGCAAACGGCATTGTTTCATTCTTTTCTGTGTCTAATATTGCATTGTGTACATGGACCACTTTTTCTTCCATTCATCTGATGATGGACATTTTTGTTGCGTCCATGTCTTGGCTATTGTAAATACTGCTGCAATACACGATTTTCCATCCTGTGTCTTTTTGATTCTGGCTTTCACAGGTGACAGGTCCAATAGTGGACCTTCCGGATCATATGGTGACTCAATTTTTACCTTTAAACGCACTGCCATTCTGTTCCTATTATTGGCTGTTACCAGTTTACATCCCACATAGACCGAGAGGTTACGCTATTCTCCACAACTTCTTCAACATCTATTGTTTGTTGACTTTTTGCTGATGGTCATTCTGACTAGTGTGAGGTGATACCTTTGTGTAGATTGGATTTGCATGCGTCTAATAATTCCTGATGTTTTGCGTTTATCAATGTCCTTTTCATTTTTTTTTACGATTCAGCTAAACTTACAACTTCAAATTGCCTTCCTGAAAGATTTGCCGCATTTGGATTTTTTTGGCCATTCCCTACCCCAGGACAGTTTTTGAGGGCATGAGTCATTTACAGCCCTGCAGTCCTTGTGAATATGAATGACCATTAGCAGTGGATTGAAAGCTGCTGTTTGAGGAAACGGCCTTAGGGTGGCAGCATTTCTACGTTGCCAACTCTGCTTGCTAGGGAAACAGAACCTTGCTGCAAGTTGTGCTTTTTGGTTGCAGATTAGAGTGGAATGTGCCAGGACAAACCCCCGTAAGTTTTAGCCTCCTTAATTCTTGTTTGTGTCCTTAAGTTTTAATTTTTATCAGAGCAAATTTGATTGAAATATGTCTTTTGTTCTGGGTGTACAGAATCTTGTTCATGAACACATATACATATATCTATTGATCTTTGTGTCCTTTTCCATGTAGGTTATTACAAATTGTTGAGTAGACCACTCTTGGTATTCCATAGGACTCTGGGGATGATATATTTTATATGTATTAGTATATGTTTGTTAACCCCAATATCCTAATTTATCCATTCCTCACACCTTTTCATTGGCTTAACCACAAGTTTGTCTTCTCAATCTGAGATTGTCTGTCTCTATGGGTATATGTTCATTTTTATGAATTTTCAGATACCATAAGTGATATCATAGGACCTTTGTCTTTCGCATTCTGACTTACTTCACGTTGTGTGATTATCTCTAGGCTCAGCTGTGGTGCTGCATATGCCATTCTTTTATTATTTTTTGCAACTAATATTCCATTCTGTACATGTACCACTTCTTCTTTGTCCAGTCATCTGTTTATGGACCTCTTTTTTGCTTCCATGTTTTGGCTATTTCAGTATTGCTGCCGTGCATGTTTGCCTGTCTGTGCCTTTCCGATTCTGGTCTTCTTAGGGTATAGGCCCATTAGGGGATCGGCCGCATCATATGGTAGCTCAATTTTTACCTTTTAAACGCAGCTCCATTCTGTTCTCATGATTAGCTGTTACCACTTTACATCCAACCATCAGCATAGTGGGTATGCATTTCTCCACCAACCCGTCAGCATTCATTGTTCGTAGACTTTTTACGGATGGCATTTTGAATATTGGGTGGTGAAATCTTTTTGTAGTTTGGATTTGCATCCAACCAATAATTCCTGATATTGAGCTTCTATCCATGTTCTTCTTTTTTTAAAACAACAGAGTGAGTAACACTTACCTCTTCAAACTGTTGTCTTGAACAATTTTCCGTGTTGTGAACTTTTTTGACCATTACCTACCCCAGGACATTTTTTGAGGACACGTGTCATTTATGGCCCTACAATTACTGTGAATCTCAAGTGACCGTTAGCCCTGTGTTTAAAGCTGCTATTGTGGGAAACGTCCACAAGGCGGCAGCATATCTCCATTTCCAAATCTGGTTACTAGGGCAGCAGAGCCTTCCTGAAAGTCGTGTTCCCAGGTTGTAAATTAGAATGGGATATACCAGGGAAAGCCCCAATAACTTTATGTCTCATTAATTGTCGTTCGTGGTTTTAATTTTTTAAATTGGGGTAATGAGTAGAATAGTGTTTGTTCTGGGTGTACACAATCAGGTTGAATTGAACATTATATATATCTATTCATGTACAGAGCCTCTTCCCATGTAAATTACTATTATTTTTTTAATAAACTTTATTTATTTATTTATTTATTTTTGGCTGAGTTGGATCTTCGTTGCTGCATGTGGGCTTTCTCCAGTTGCGGTGAGCGGGGGCTACTCTCCGTTGCGGTGCACGGGCTTCTCACTGCAGTGGCTTCTTTTGTTGTGGAGCACGGGCTCTAGGCGTGTGGGCTTCAGTAGTTGTGGTTCATGGGCTCAGTAGTTATGGCTCATGGGCTCCAGAGCGTAGGCTCATTAGTTGTGGTGCACGAGCTTAGTTGCTCTGCAGCATGTGGGATCTTCCCAACCAGGGATCGAACCTGTGTCCCCTGCATTGGCAGGCGGATTCTTAACCACGGTGCCACCAGGCAAGCCCCCGTGTAAATTATTACAGAGCGTTCAGTAGACCTCCCTTGGTATATGGTCAGTCTTTTTGATACATGTGTTTAATATGTATTTGTATACGTATGGTAACCCTAATCTTAATGTATCCATTCCTCCCACCTTTCCTTTTAGATAACCATAGTTTGTTTTCTAAGTCTGTGAGAGTCTTTCTCTGTGGAAATATGTTCATACGTGTCAGTTGTAAGGTAACAGCTAGGAGTGATATCCCAGGTTATTTGTTGTCTGCTTTCCGACTTACCTCATGTTCTGTGATTATCTCTAGGCTCATCTATGGTGCTGCAAAGAGCAGTGTTTCATCCTTTTCCATGGCGAATATTCCATTGTGTACATGGACCACTTCTTCTTTGTGCATTCATCTGTTGATGGACATTTTGGTTACTTTCAAGTCTTGGCTATTGTAAATACTGCTGCAATACACGATTTTCCATCCTGTGTCTTTTTGATTCTGGCTTTCACAGGTGACAGGTCCAATAGTGGACCTTCCGGATCATATGGTGACTCAATTTTTACCTTTAAACGCACTGCCATTCTGTTCCTATTATATGGTTGTTACCAGTTTACATCCCACTTAGACGGAGAGGTTACACTATTCTCCACAACTTCTTCAACATCTATCGTTTGTTGAGTTTTTGCTGATGGTCATTCTGACTAGTGTGAGGTGATACCTTTGTGTAGATTGGATTTGCATGCGTCTAGTAATTCCTGATGTTTTGCGTTTATCAATGTCCTTTTCATTTTTTTTTACGATTCAGCTAAACTTACAACTTCAAATTGCCTTCTTGAAAAATTTGGCGTGTTTGGATTTCTTTGGGCATTCCCTACCCCAGGACAGTTTTTGAGGGCATGAGACATTTACAGCCCTGCAGTCCTTGTGAATATTAGTGACCATTAGCAGTGGATTTAAAGCTGCTGTTTGAGGAAACGGCCTTAGGGTGGCAGCATTTCTACGTTGTCAACTCTGCTTGCTAGGGAAACAGAACCTTGCTGCAAGTTGTGCTTTTAGGTTGCAGATTAGAGTGGAATGTGCCAGGACAAACCCCCATAAGTTTTAGCCTCCTTAATTCTTGTTTGTGTCCTTAAGTTTTAATTTTTATCAGAGCAAATTTGATTGAAATATGTCTTTTGTTCTAGGTGTACAGAATCTTGTTCATGAACACATATACATATATCTATTTATCTTTGTGTTCTTTTCCATGTAGGTTATTACAAAGTGTTGAGTAGACCACTCTTGGTATTCCATAGGTCTTTGGGGATGATATATTTTATATGTATTAGTATATGTTTGTTAATCCCAATATCCTAATTTATCCATTCCTCACACCTTTTTATTGGCTTGACCATAAGTTTGTCTTCTCAATCTGAGATTGTCTTTCTCTATGGATATATGTTCATTTTTATGAATTTTCAGATACCATAAGTGATATCATAGGATATTTGTCTTTCGCATTCTGACTTACTTCACGTTGTGTGATTATCTCTAGGCTCATCTGTGGTGCTGCATATGCCATTCTTTTATTATTTTTCACAACTAATATTCCATTCTGTACATGTACCACTTCGTCTTTGTCCATTCATTTGTTTATGGACCTTGTTTTTGCTTCCATGTCTTGGCTATTTCAGTATTGTTGCAGTGCCTGTTTGCCTGTCTGTGACTTTCCGATTGTGGTCTTCTTAGGGTATAGGCCCATTTAGGGGTTCGGCCGCATCATATGGTAGCTCAATTTTTACCTTTTAAAGCAGCTCCATTCAGTTCTCATTAGTGCTGTTACCACTTTACATCCCACCAGCAGCTAGAAGGTACACAGTTCCCTAAAACCTCTTCAGCATTTATAGTTCGTAGACTTTTTGCTGATGGTCATTTGACTGGTGTGAGCTGAATCCTTTGTGGACGTTGGATTTGCATGCGGCTAATAATTCCTTATACTGAGCTTTAGGCATGTCCTTTTTTTTTCTTTTCCTTTTTTTTTAAAGAGTGAGTACAACTTCCGTCTTCATATTAACTTCGTGAAAAATTTGTCATGTGTTGAATTTTCTTGCCTATTCCCTACCCCTGGACATTTTTTGAGGGCATGTGTCATTTACAACCCTGCAGTCCTTGTGACTATTAAGTGACCATTAGCACTGGGTTTAAAGCTGCTGTTGTGGAAAACAGCCACAAGGCGGCAGCATTATTACGTTCTCAACTCTTGTTACTAGGGCAACAGAGTCTTTTTGGAGGTAGTGTTCCGAGGTTGTAAATTAGAGTGGAATGTGCTGGGACAAGCCCCCAGAAGTTTATGTCTCCTTACTTATGTTTGTTTTTAAAATTTAATTTCTATTTCTTTTTGCAGTAAATTTGATTAGAGTGTTGTGATTGTCTGGCTGTACAGAATCTGCTCAATGATTCATACATATGTCTGTTCATCTTCGGATCCTGTTACCATGTATGTTATTACAGAACGTTGAGTAGACCTCCCTTGGTATTTGGTAGGTGTTTTGTCATTATATATTTTATATGGATTGGTGATTCTATAATGCATATAGTTTATATGTTATATGTTTATATACACTTAACATACATTAGTATATGTATGTTAGCCCCATAATCCTAATTTATCCATCCTCCCACCTTTCATTTTGGTTAACCATTAGTTTGTTTTATAAGTCTGTGAGTGTCTTTTTCTGTGGAAATATGTTCATTGGTAGCAATCTGAGGATAATGTGTATAAATGATATCATAGGATATTTGTCATTCCCTTTTGACTTACTTAACGTAATATGATTATTTCTAGGCTCATGTGTAGTCCTGAAAACGGCATTGTTCATTTTTTTTCCGAACCTACTCTTCCATTTGGTACGTATACCACTTCTTCTTTGTCCATTTATCTGTTGATGGACATTTTGTTTGCTTGCATGGCTTGGCTATTGTAAATATTTCTGCAGTGCATGTTTGCCTGTGTGTGCCTTTCCGATTCTGGTCTTCTTAGGGTATAGGCCTATTAGGGGATCGGCCGCATCATATGGTAGCTCAATTTTTACCTTTTAAACGCAGCTCCATTCTGTTCTCATGATTAGCTGTTACCAGTTTACATCCAACCAACAGCATAGTGGGTATGCATTTCTCCACCAACCCGTCAGCATTCATTGTTTGTAGACTTTTTACGGATGGCATTTTGAATATTGGGTGGCGAAATGTTTTTGTAGTTTGGATTTGCGTCCAACCAATAATTCCTGACATTGAGCTTTTATTTATGTTCTTCTTTTTTTTTAAATAACAGAGTGAGTAACACTTACCTCTTCAAACAGTTTTCTTGAAAAATTTTCCGTATTATGAACTTTCTTGGCCATTACCTACCCCAGGACATTTTTGAGGAATCGTGTCATTTATGGCCCTACAATTACTGTGAATCTCAAGTGACCGTTAGCCCTGTGTTTAAAGCTGCTATTGTGGGAAACGGCCACAAGGCGGCAGCATTTCTCCATTCCCAAATCTGGTTACTAGGGCAGCAGAGCCTTCCTGAAAGTCGTGTTCCTAGGTTGTAAATTAGAATGGGATATGCCAGGGAAAACCCCAATAACTTTATGTCTCATTAATTCTTGTTCGTGGTTATAATTTTTTAAATGGGGGTAATGAGTAGAGTAGTGTTTGTTCTGGGTGTGCACAATCAGGATCAATTGAACATTATATATATCTATTCATGTAGAGAGCCTCTTCCCATGTAAATTACTATTATTTTTCTTTTTAAAAATTTATTTTATTTATTTATTTATTTTTGGCTGAGTTGGATCTTCGTTGCTGCATGTGGGCTTTCTCCAGTTGCAGTGAGTGGGGGCTACTCTCCGTTGCGGTGCACGGGCTTCTCACTGCAGTGGCTTCTCTTGTTGCGGAGCATGGGCTGTAGGCGTGCGGGCTTCAGTAGTTGTGGTGCATGGGCTCCGGAGCGTAGGCTCATTAGTTGTGGTGCACGAGCTTAGTTGCTCTGCAGCATGTGGGATCTTCCCGAACCAGGGATCGAACCTGTGTCCTCTGCATTGGCAGGCGGATTCTTAACCACGGTGCCACCAGGCAAGCCCCTGTGTAAATTATTACAGAGCGTTCAGTAGACCTCCCTTGGTATATGGTCAGTCTTTTTGATACATGTGTTTAATATGTATTTGTATACGTATGGTAACCCTAATCTTAATGTATCCATTCCTCCCACCTTTCCTTTTAGATAACCATAGTTTGTTTTCTAAGTCTGTGAGAGTCTTTCTCTGTGGAAATATGTTCATACGTGTCAGTTGTTAGGTAACAGCTAGGAGTGATATCACAGGTTATTTGTCGTCTGCTTTCCGACTTACCTCATGTTCTGTGATTATCTCTAGGCTCATCTATGGTGCTGCAAAGAGCAGTGTTTCATCCTTTTCCATGGTGAATATTCCATTGTGTACATGGACCACTTCTTCTTTGTGCATTCATCTGTTGATGGACATTTTGGTTACTTCCAAGTCTTGGCTATGGTAAATATTGATGCAGTGCAGGATTGCCAGCCTGTGTCTTTTGGATTCTGGTCTTCTCAGGGGTTAAGCCCAGCTGTGGGCCTACTAGATCATATGGCAGTTCAATTTTTACCTTTCAACGCACCTCCATTCTGTTCTCACTACTGGCTGTTAGCAGTTTACATCCCACCAGCAACTAGAGGGTACACAGATCTCTAAAACCCCTTCAGCATTTATTGTTTGTAGACTTTTTACTGATGGCATTTTGAGTAGTTGGGTGGTGATACCTTTTTGTAGTTTGGATCTGCATGCGTCTAATAATTCCCGATATAGAGCTTTTATCTACGTCCGTTTTCTTTCTTTTTTTGAAAAGTGAAACAGAGAAACTTAGCTCTTCAAATTGTTTCCTTGAAAAATGTGCCATGTTCTGTGAATTCCTGTGGCCATTACCTGCACCAGGACATTTTTTGAGGGCAGGTGTCGTTTACAGCCCTGTAGTAATTGTGACTATCACATGACCATTAGTTCTGCGTTTAAAGCTGCTGTCGCAGGGAACGGCCACAAGGGGGCAGCATTTCTATATTCCCAACTCTGGTTACTAGGGCAACAGAGCCTTCCTGGAAGTCCTGTTTGTAGGTTGTAGAGTAGAGTGGAATGTGCCAGGACAAACCCCCAAAAACTATGTCTACTTATTTGTTGTTGGTATTCTCAGTTTAATTTTCATTTTTCTCAGAGCAAATTTGATTGCAATGTTGTGTTTGTTCTAGGTGTACAGAGTCTCTTTCATTGACTCATATATCTTTTCATGTTTGGATCCTGTTCCATATAGGTTATTACAGAATGTTGTATAGACCTCTCTTGGTATTCGGTATGTCTGATGATTATATATTTTATAAGTATTAGCATATGTCTGTTAAACCCAATATCCTCCGTTATACATTCCTCACAGCTTTCCATTTGGTTAACCACAAGCTTGTTATTTGAACGCGTGAGTGTCCTTCTCTGTGGAAATAGGTTCATTCCTATCAATTTTTAGGTAACACCTATACGTGATATCATAGGATATGTGTCTCTCGCTCTCTGACTTACTTCAAGTTGTGTGATTATCTGTAGCCTCATCTATGGTGCTGCAAACGGCATTGTTTCATTCTTTTCTGTGTCTAATATTGCATTGTGTACATGGACCACTTTTTCTTCCATTCATCTGATGATGGACATTTTTGTTGCGTCCATGTCTTGGCTATTGTAAATACTGCTGCAATACACGATTTTCCATCCTGTGTCTTTTTGATTCTGGCTTTCACAGGTGACAGGTCCAATAGTGGACCTTCCGGATCATATGGTGACTCAATTTTTACCTTTAAACGCACTGCCATTCTGTTCCTATTATTGGCTGTTACCAGTTTACATCCCACATAGACCGAGAGGTTACGCTATTCTCCACAACTTCTTCAACATCTATTGTTTGTTGACTTTTTGCTGATGGTCATTCTGACTAGTGTGAGGTGATACCTTTGTGTAGATTGGATTTGCATGCGTCTAATAATTCCTGATGTTTTGCGTTTATCAATGTCCTTTTCATTTTTTTTTACGATTCAGCTAAACTTACAACTTCAAATTGCCTTCCTGAAAAATTTGCCGCATTTGGATTTTTTTGGCCATTCCCTACCCCAGGACAGTTTTTGAGGGCATGAGTCATTTACAGCCCTGCAGTCCTTGTGAATATGAATGACCATTAGCAGTGGATTGAAAGCTGCTGTTTGAGGAAACGGCCTTAGGGTGGCAGCATTTCTACGTTGCCAACTCTGCTTGCTAGGGAAACAGAACCTTGCTGCAAGTTGTGCTTTTTGGTTGCAGATTAGAGTGGAATGTGCCAGGACAAACCCCCGTAAGTTTTAGCCTCCTTAATTCTTGTTTGTGTCCTTAAGTTTTAATTTTTATCAGAGCAAATTTGATTGAAATATGTCTTTTGTTCTAGGTGTACAGAATCTTGTTCATGAACACATATACATATATCTATTGATCTTTGTGTCCTTTTCCATGTAGGTTATTACAAATTGTTGAGTAGACCACTCTTGGTATTCCATAGGACTCTGGGGATGATATATTTTATATGTATTAGTATATGTTTGTTAACCCCAATATCCTAATTTATCCATTCCTCACACCTTTTCATTGGCTTAACCACAAGTTTGTCTTCTCAATCTGAGATTGTCTGTCTCTATGGGTATATGTTCATTTTTATGAATTTTCAGATACCATAAGTGATATCATAGGACCTTTGTCTTTCGCATTCTGACTTACTTCACGTTGTGTGATTATCTCTAGGCTCAGCTGTGGTGCTGCATATGCCATTCTTTTATTATTTTTTGCAACTAATATTCCATTCTGTACATGTACCACTTCTTCTTTGTCCAGTCATCTGTTTATGGACCTCTTTTTTGCTTCCATGTTTTGGCTATTTCAGTATTGCTGCCGTGCATGTTTGCCTGTCTGTGCCTTTCCGATTCTGGTCTTCTTAGGGTATAGGCCCATTAGGGGATCGGCCGCATCATATGGTAGCTCAATTTTTACCTTTTAAACGCAGCTCCATTCTGTTCTCATGATTAGCTGTTACCACTTTACATCCAACCATCAGCATAGTGGGTATGCATTTCTCCACCAACCCGTCAGCATTCATTGTTCGTAGACTTTTTACGGATGGCATTTTGAATATTGGGTGGTGAAATCTTTTTGTAGTTTGGATTTGCATCCAACCAATAATTCCTGATATTGAGCTTCTATCCATGTTCTTCTTTTTTTAAAACAACAGAGTGAGTAACACTTACCTCTTCAAACTGTTGTCTTGAACAATTTTCCGTGTTGTGAACTTTTTTGACCATTACCTACCCCAGGACATTTTTTGAGGACACGTGTCATTTATGGCCCTACAATTACTGTGAATCTCAAGTGACTGTTAGCCCTGTGTTTAAAGCTGCTATTGTGGGAAACGTCCACAAGGCGGCAGCATATCTCCATTTCCAAATCTGGTTACTAGGGCAGCAGAGCCTTCCTGAAAGTCGTGTTCCCAGGTTGTAAATTAGAATGGGATATACCAGGGAAAGCCCCAATAACTTTATGTCTCATTAATTGTCGTTCGTGGTTTTAATTTTTTAAATTGGGGTAATGAGTAGAATAGTGTTTGTTCTGGGTGTACACAATCAGGTTGAATTGAACATTATATATATCTATTCATGTACAGAGCCTCTTCCCATGTAAATTACTATTATTTTTTTAATAAACTTTATTTATTTATTTATTTATTTTTGGCTGAGTTGGATCTTCGTTGCTGCATGTGGGCTTTCTCCAGTTGCGGTGAGCGGGGGCTACTCTCCGTTGCGGTGCACGGGCTTCTCACTGCAGTGGCTTCTTTTGTTGTGGAGCACGGGCTCTAGGCGTGTGGGCTTCAGTAGTTGTGGTTCATGGGCTCAGTAGTTATGGCTCATGGGCTCCAGAGCGTAGGCTCATTAGTTGTGGTGCACGAGCTTAGTTGCTCTGCAGCATGTGGGATCTTCCCAACCAGGGATCGAACCTGTGTCCCCTGCATTGGCAGGCGGATTCTTAACCACGGTGCCACCAGGCAAGCCCCCGTGTAAATTATTACAGAGCGTTCAGTAGACCTCCCTTGGTATATGGTCAGTCTTTTTGATACATGTGTTTAATATGTATTTGTATACGTATGGTAACCCTAATCTTAATGTATCCATTCCTCCCACCTTTCCTTTTAGATAACCATAGTTTGTTTTCTAAGTCTGTGAGAGTCTTTCTCTGTGGAAATATGTTCATACGTGTCAGTTGTAAGGTAACAGCTAGGAGTGATATCCCAGGTTATTTGTTGTCTGCTTTCCGACTTACCTCATGTTCTGTGATTATCTCTAGGCTCATCTATGGTGCTGCAAAGAGCAGTGTTTCATCCTTTTCCATGGCGAATATTCCATTGTGTACATGGACCACTTCTTCCTTGTGCATTCATCTGTTGATGGACATTTTGGTTACTTTCAAGTCTTGGCTATTGTAAATACTGCTGCAATACACGATTTTCCATCCTGTGTCTTTTTGATTCTGGCTTTCACAGGTGACAGGTCCAATAGTGGACCTTCCGGATCATATGGTGACTCAATTTTTACCTTTAAACGCACTGCCATTCTGTTCCTATTATATGGTTGTTACCAGTTTACATCCCACTTAGACGGAGAGGTTACACTATTCTCCACAACTTCTTCAACATCTATCGTTTGTTGAGTTTTTGCTGATGGTCATTCTGACTAGTGTGAGGTGATACCTTTGTGTAGATTGGATTTGCATGCGTCTAGTAATTCCTGATGTTTTGCGTTTATCAATGTCCTTTTCATTTTTTTTTACGATTCAGCTAAACTTACAACTTCAAATTGCCTTCTTGAAAAATTTGGCGTGTTTGGATTTCTTTGGGCATTCCCTACCCCAGGACAGTTTTTGAGGGCATGAGACATTTACAGCCCTGCAGTCCTTGTGAATATTAGTGACCATTAGCAGTGGATTTAAAGCTGCTGTTTGAGGAAACGGCCTTAGGGTGGCAGCATTTCTACGTTGTCAACTCTGCTTGCTAGGGAAACAGAACCTTGCTGCAAGTTGTGCTTTTAGGTTGCAGATTAGAGTGGAATGTGCCAGGACAAACCCCCATAAGTTTTAGCCTCCTTAATTCTTGTTTGTGTCCTTAAGTTTTAATTTTTATCAGAGCAAATTTGATTGAAATATGTCTTTTGTTCTAGGTGTACAGAATCTTGTTCATGAACACATATACATATATCTATTTATCTTTGTGTTCTTTTCCATGTAGGTTATTACAAAGTGTTGAGTAGACCACTCTTGGTATTCCATAGGTCTTTGGGGATGATATATTTTATATGTATTAGTATATGTTTGTTAATCCCAATATCCTAATTTATCCATTCCTCACACCTTTTTATTGGCTTGACCATAAGTTTGTCTTCTCAATCTGAGATTGTCTTTCTCTATGGATATATGTTCATTTTTATGAATTTTCAGATACCATAAGTGATATCATAGGATATTTGTCTTTCGCATTCTGACTTACTTCACGTTGTGTGATTATCTCTAGGCTCATCTGTGGTGCTGCATATGCCATTCTTTTATTATTTTTCACAACTAATATTCCATTCTGTACATGTACCACTTCGTCTTTGTCCATTCATTTGTTTATGGACCTTGTTTTTGCTTCCATGTCTTGGCTATTTCAGTATTGTTGCAGTGCCTGTTTGCCTGTCTGTGACTTTCCGATTGTGGTCTTCTTAGGGTATAGGCCCATTTAGGGGTTCGGCCGCATCATATGGTAGCTCAATTTTTACCTTTTAAAGCAGCTCCATTCAGTTCTCATTAGTGCTGTTACCACTTTACATCCCACCAGCAGCTAGAAGGTACACAGTTCCCTAAAACCTCTTCAGCATTTATAGTTCGTAGACTTTTTGCTGATGGTCATTTGACTGGTGTGAGCTGAATCCTTTGTGGACGTTGGATTTGCATGCGGCTAATAATTCCTTATACTGAGCTTTAGGCATGTCCTTTTTTTTTCTTTTCCTTTTTTTTTAAAGAGTGAGTACAACTTCCGTCTTCATATTAACTTCGTGAAAAATTTGTCATGTGTTGAATTTTCTTGCCTATTCCCTACCCCTGGACATTTTTTGAGGGCATGTGTCATTTACAACCCTGCAGTCCTTGTGACTATTAAGTGACCATTAGCACTGGGTTTAAAGCTGCTGTTGTGGAAAACAGCCACAAGGCGGCAGCATTATTACGTTCTCAACTCTTGTTACTAGGGCAACAGAGTCTTTTTGGAGGTAGTGTTCCGAGGTTGTAAATTAGAGTGGAATGTGCTGGGACAAGCCCCCAGAAGTTTATGTCTCCTTACTTATGTTTGTTTTTAAAATTTAATTTCTATTTCTTTTTGCAGTAAATTTGATTAGAGTGTTGTGATTGTCTGGCTGTACAGAATCTGCTCAATGATTCATACATATGTCTGTTCATCTTCGGATCCTGTTACCATGTATGTTATTACAGAACGTTGAGTAGACCTCCCTTGGTATTTGGTAGGTGTTTTGTCATTATATATTTTATATGGATTGGTGATTCTATAATGCATATAGTTTATATGTTATATGTTTATATACACTTAACATACATTAGTATATGTATGTTAGCCCCATAATCCTAATTTATCCATCCTCCCACCTTTCATTTTGGTTAACCATTAGTTTGTTTTATAAGTCTGTGAGTGTCTTTTTCTGTGGAAATATGTTCATTGGTAGCAATCTGAGGATAATGTGTATAAATGATATCATAGGATATTTGTCATTCCCTTTTGACTTACTTAACGTAATATGATTATTTCTAGGCTCATGTGTAGTCCTGAAAACGGCATTGTTCATTTTTTTTCCGAACCTACTCTTCCATTTGGTACGTATACCACTTCTTCTTTGTCCATTTATCTGTTGATGGACATTTTGTTTGCTTGCATGGCTTGGCTATTGTAAATATTTCTGCAGTGCATGTTTGCCTGTGTGTGCCTTTCCGATTCTGGTCTTCTTAGGGTATAGGCCTATTAGGGGATCGGCCGCATCATATGGTAGCTCAATTTTTACCTTTTAAACGCAGCTCCATTCTGTTCTCATGATTAGCTGTTACCAGTTTACATCCAACCAACAGCATAGTGGGTATGCATTTCTCCACCAACCCGTCAGCATTCATTGTTTGTAGACTTTTTACGGATGGCATTTTGAATATTGGGTGGCGAAATGTTTTTGTAGTTTGGATTTGCGTCCAACCAATAATTCCTGACATTGAGCTTTTATTTATGTTCTTCTTTTTTTTTAAATAACAGAGTGAGTAACACTTACCTCTTCAAACAGTTTTCTTGAAAAATTTTCCGTATTATGAACTTTCTTGGCCATTACCTACCCCAGGACATTTTTGAGGAATCGTGTCATTTATGGCCCTACAATTACTGTGAATCTCAAGTGACCGTTAGCCCTGTGTTTAAAGCTGCTATTGTGGGAAACGGCCACAAGGCGGCAGCATTTCTCCATTCCCAAATCTGGTTACTAGGGCAGCAGAGCCTTCCTGAAAGTCGTGTTCCTAGGTTGTAAATTAGAATGGGATATGCCAGGGAAAACCCCAATAACTTTATGTCTCATTAATTCTTGTTCGTGGTTATAATTTTTTAAATGGGGGTAATGAGTAGAGTAGTGTTTGTTCTGGGTGTGCACAATCAGGATCAATTGAACATTATATATATCTATTCATGTAGAGAGCCTCTTCCCATGTAAATTACTATTATTTTTTTTTTTATAAATTTATTTTATTTATTTATTTATTTTTGGCTGAGTTGGATCTTCGTTGCTGCATGTGGGCTTTCTCCAGTTGCAGTGAGTGGGGGCTACTCTCCGTTGCGGTGCACGGGCTTCTCACTGCAGTGGCTTCTCTTGTTGCGGAGCATGGGCTGTAGGCGTGCGGGCTTCAGTAGTTGTGGTGCATGGGCTCCGGAGCGTAGGCTCATTAGTTGTGGTGCACGAGCTTAGTTGCTCTGCAGCATGTGGGATCTTCCCGAACCAGGGATCGAACCTGTGTCCTCTGCATTGGCAGGCGGATTCTTAACCACGGTGCCACCAGGCAAGCCCCTGTGTAAATTATTACAGAGCGTTCAGTAGACCTCCCTTGGTATATGGTCAGTCTTTTTGATACATGTGTTTAATATGTATTTGTATACGTATGGTAACCCTAATCTTAATGTATCCATTCCTCCCACCTTTCCTTTTAGATAACCATAGTTTGTTTTCTAAGTCTGTGAGAGTCTTTCTCTGTGGAAATATGTTCATACGTGTCAGTTGTTAGGTAACAGCTAGGAGTGATATCACAGGTTATTTGTCGTCTGCTTTCCGACTTACCTCATGTTCTGTGATTATCTCTAGGCTCATCTATGGTGCTGCAAAGAGCAGTGTTTCATCCTTTTCCATGGTGAATATTCCATTGTGTACATGGACCACTTCTTCTTTGTGCATTCATCTGTTGATGGACATTTTGGTTACTTCCAAGTCTTGGCTATGGTAAATATTGATGCAGTGCAGGATTGCCAGCCTGTGTCTTTTGGATTCTGGTCTTCTCAGGGGTTAAGCCCAGCTGTGGGCCTACTAGATCATATGGCAGTTCAATTTTTACCTTTCAACGCACCTCCATTCTGTTCTCACTACTGGCTGTTAGCAGTTTACATCCCACCAGCAACTAGAGGGTACACAGATCTCTAAAACCCCTTCAGCATTTATTGTTTGTAGACTTTTTACTGATGGCATTTTGAGTAGTTGGGTGGTGATACCTTTTTGTAGTTTGGATCTGCATGCGTCTAATAATTCCCGATATAGAGCTTTTATCTACGTCCGTTTTCTTTCTTTTTTTGAAAAGTGAAACAGAGAAACTTAGCTCTTCAAATTGTTTCCTTGAAAAATGTGCCATGTTCTGTGAATTCCTGTGGCCATTACCTGCACCAGGACATTTTTTGAGGGCAGGTGTCGTTTACAGCCCTGTAGTAATTGTGACTATCACATGACCATTAGTTCTGCGTTTAAAGCTGCTGTTGCAGGGAACGGCCACAAGGGGGCAGCATTTCTATATTCCCAACTCTGGTTACTAGGGCAACAGAGCCTTCCTGGAAGTCCTGTTTGTAGGTTGTAGAGTAGAGTGGAATGTGCCAGGACAAACCCCCAAAAACTATGTCTACTTATTTGTTGTTGGTATTCTCAGTTTAATTTTCATTTTTCTCAGAGCAAATTTGATTGCAATGTTGTGTTTGTTCTAGGTGTACAGAGTCTCTTTCATTGACTCATATATCTTTTCATGTTTGGATCCTGTTCCATATAGGTTATTACAGAATGTTGTATAGACCTCTCTCGGTATTCGGTATGTCTGATGATTATATATTTTATAAGTATTAGCATATGTCTGTTAAACCCAATATCCTCCGTTATACATTCCTCACAGCTTTCCATTTGGTTAACCACAAGCTTGTTATTTGAACGCGTGAGTGTCCTTCTCTGTGGAAATAGGTTCATTCCTATCAATTTTTAGGTAACACCTATACGTGATATCATAGGATATGTGTCTCTCGCTCTCTGACTTACTTCAAGTTGTGTGATTATCTGTAGCCTCATCTATGGTGCTGCAAACGGCATTGTTTCATTCTTTTCTGTGTCTAATATTGCATTGTGTACATGGACCACTTTTTCTTCCATTCATCTGATGATGGACATTTTTGTTGCGTCCATGTCTTGGCTATTGTAAATACTGCTGCAATACACGATTTTCCATCCTGTGTCTTTTTGATTCTGGCTTTCACAGGTGACAGGTCCAATAGTGGACCTTCCGGATCATATGGTGACTCAATTTTTACCTTTAAACGCACTGCCATTCTGTTCCTATTATATGGTTGTTACCAGTTTACATCCCACTTAGACGGAGAGGTTACACTATTCTCCACAACTTCTTCAACATCTATCGTTTGTTGAGTTTTTGCTGATGGTCATTCTGACTAGTGTGAGGTGATACCTTTGTGTAGATTGGATTTGCATGCGTCTAGTAATTCCTGATGTTTTGCGTTTATCAATGTCCTTTTCATTTTTTTTTACGATTCAGCTAAACTTACAACTTCAAATTGCCTTCTTGAAAAATTTGGCGTGTTTGGATTTCTTTGGGCATTCCCTACCCCAGGACAGTTTTTGAGGGCATGAGACATTTACAGCCCTGCAGTCCTTGTGAATATTAGTGACCATTAGCAGTGGATTTAAAGCTGCTGTTTGAGGAAACGGCCTTAGGGTGGCAGCATTTCTACGTTGTCAACTCTGCTTGCTAGGGAAACAGAACCTTGCTGCAAGTTGTGCTTTTAGGTTGCAGATTAGAGTGGAATGTGCCAGGACAAACCCCCATAAGTTTTAGCCTCCTTAATTCTTGTTTGTGTCCTTAAGTTTTAATTTTTATCAGAGCAAATTTGATTGAAATATGTCTTTTGTTCTAGGTGTACAGAATCTTGTTCATGAACACATATACATATATCTATTTATCTTTGTGTTCTTTTCCATGTAGGTTATTACAAAGTGTTGAGTAGACCACTCTTGGTATTCCATAGGTCTTTGGGGATGATATATTTTATATGTATTAGTATATGTTTGTTAATCCCAATATCCTAATTTATCCATTCCTCACACCTTTTTATTGGCTTGACCATAAGTTTGTCTTCTCAATCTGAGATTGTCTTTCTCTATGGATATATGTTCATTTTTATGAATTTTCAGATACCATAAGTGATATCATAGGATATTTGTCTTTCGCATTCTGACTTACTTCACGTTGTGTGATTATCTCTAGGCTCATCTGTGGTGCTGCATATGCCATTCTTTTATTATTTTTCACAACTAATATTCCATTCTGTACATGTACCACTTCGTCTTTGTCCATTCATTTGTTTATGGACCTTGTTTTTGCTTCCATGTCTTGGCTATTTCAGTATTGTTGCAGTGCCTGTTTGCCTGTCTGTGACTTTCCGATTGTGGTCTTCTTAGGGTATAGGCCCACTTAGGGGTTCGGCCGCATCATATGGTAGCTCAATTTTTACCTTTTAAAGCAGCTCCATTCAGTTCTCATTAGTGCTGTTACCACTTTACATCCCACCAGCAGCTAGAAGGTACACAGTTCCCTAAAACCTCTTCAGCATTTATAGTTCGTAGACTTTTTGCTGATGGTCATTTGACTGGTGTGAGCTGAATCCTTTGTGGACGTTGGATTTGCATGCGGCTAATAATTCCTTATACTGAGCTTTAGGCATGTCCTTTTTTTTTCTTTTCCTTTTTTTTTAAAGAGTGAGTACAACTTCCGTCTTCATATTAACTTCGTGAAAAATTTGTCATGTGTTGAATTTTCTTGCCTATTCCCTACCCCTGGACATTTTTTGAGGGCATGTGTCATTTACAACCCTGCAGTCCTTGTGACTATTAAGTGACCATTAGCACTGGGTTTAAAGCTGCTGTTGTGGAAAACAGCCACAAGGCGGCAGCATTATTACGTTCTCAACTCTTGTTACTAGGGCAACAGAGTCTTTTTGGAGGTAGTGTTCCGAGGTTGTAAATTAGAGTGGAATGTGCTGGGACAAGCCCCCAGAAGTTTATGTCTCCTTACTTATGTTTGTTTTTAAAATTTAATTTCTATTTCTTTTTGCAGTAAATTTGATTAGAGTGTTGTGATTGTCTGGCTGTACAGAATCTGCTCAATGATTCATACATATGTCTGTTCATCTTCGGATCCTGTTACCATGTATGTTATTACAGAACGTTGAGTAGACCTCCCTTGGTATTTGGTAGGTGTTTTGTCATTATATATTTTATATGGATTGGTGATTCTATAATGCATATAGTTTATATGTTATATGTTTATATACACTTAACATACATTAGTATATGTATGTTAGCCCCATAATCCTAATTTATCCATCCTCCCACCTTTCATTTTGGTTAACCATTAGTTTGTTTTATAAGTCTGTGAGTGTCTTTTTCTGTGGAAATATGTTCATTGGTAGCAATCTGAGGATAATGTGTATAAATGATATCATAGGATATTTGTCATTCCCTTTTGACTTACTTAACGTAATATGATTATTTCTAGGCTCATGTGTAGTCCTGAAAACGGCATTGTTCATTTTTTTTCCGAACCTACTCTTCCATTTGGTACGTATACCACTTCTTCTTTGTCCATTTATCTGTTGATGGACATTTTGTTTGCTTGCATGGCTTGGCTATTGTAAATATTTCTGCAGTGCATGTTTGCCTGTGTGTGCCTTTCCGATTCTGGTCTTCTTAGGGTATAGGCCTATTAGGGGATCGGCCGCATCATATGGTAGCTCAATTTTTACCTTTTAAACGCAGCTCCATTCTGTTCTCATGATTAGCTGTTACCAGTTTACATCCAACCAACAGCATAGTGGGTATGCATTTCTCCACCAACCCGTCAGCATTCATTGTTTGTAGACTTTTTACGGATGGCATTTTGAATATTGGGTGGCGAAATGTTTTTGTAGTTTGGATTTGCGTCCAACCAATAATTCCTGACATTGAGCTTTTATTTATGTTCTTCTTTTTTTTTAAATAACAGAGTGAGTAACACTTACCTCTTCAAACAGTTTTCTTGAAAAATTTTCCGTATTATGAACTTTCTTGGCCATTACCTACCCCAGGACATTTTTGAGGAATCGTGTCATTTATGGCCCTACAATTACTGTGAATCTCAAGTGACCGTTAGCCCTGTGTTTAAAGCTGCTATTGTGGGAAACGGCCACAAGGCGGCAGCATTTCTCCATTCCCAAATCTGGTTACTAGGGCAGCAGAGCCTTCCTGAAAGTCGTGTTCCTAGGTTGTAAATTAGAATGGGATATGCCAGGGAAAACCCCAATAACTTTATGTCTCATTAATTCTTGTTCGTGGTTATAATTTTTTAAATGGGGGTAATGAGTAGAGTAGTGTTTGTTCTGGGTGTGCACAATCAGGATCAATTGAACATTATATATATCTATTCATGTAGAGAGCCTCTTCCCATGTAAATTACTATTATTTTTTTTTTTTTTAATTTATTTTATTTATTTATTTATTTTTGGCTGAGTTGGATCTTCGTTGCTGCATGTGGGCTTTCTCCAGTTGCAGTGAGTGGGGGCTACTCTCCGTTGCGGTGCACGGGCTTCTCACTGCAGTGGCTTCTCTTGTTGCGGAGCATGGGCTGTAGGCGTGCGGGCTTCAGTAGTTGTGGTGCATGGGCTCCGGAGCGTAGGCTCATTAGTTGTGGTGCACGAGCTTAGTTGCTCTGCAGCATGTGGGATCTTCCCGAACCAGGGATCGAACCTGTGTCCTCTGCATTGGCAGGCGGATTCTTAACCACGGTGCCACCAGGCAAGCCCCTGTGTAAATTATTACAGAGCGTTCAGTAGACCTCCCTTGGTATATGGTCAGTCTTTTTGATACATGTGTTTAATATGTATTTGTATACGTATGGTAACCCTAATCTTAATGTATCCATTCCTCCCACCTTTCCTTTTAGATAACCATAGTTTGTTTTCTAAGTCTGTGAGAGTCTTTCTCTGTGGAAATATGTTCATACGTGTCAGTTGTTAGGTAACAGCTAGGAGTGATATCACAGGTTATTTGTCGTCTGCTTTCCGACTTACCTCATGTTCTGTGATTATCTCTAGGCTCATCTATGGTGCTGCAAAGAGCAGTGTTTCATCCTTTTCCATGGTGAATATTCCATTGTGTACATGGACCACTTCTTCTTTGTGCATTCATCTGTTGATGGACATTTTGGTTACTTCCAAGTCTTGGCTATGGTAAATATTGATGCAGTGCAGGATTGCCAGCCTGTGTCTTTTGGATTCTGGTCTTCTCAGGGGTTAAGCCCAGCTGTGGGCCTACTAGATCATATGGCAGTTCAATTTTTACCTTTCAACGCACCTCCATTCTGTTCTCACTACTGGCTGTTAGCAGTTTACATCCCACCAGCAACTAGAGGGTACACAGATCTCTAAAACCCCTTCAGCATTTATTGTTTGTAGACTTTTTACTGATGGCATTTTGAGTAGTTGGGTGGTGATACCTTTTTGTAGTTTGGATCTGCATGCGTCTAATAATTCCCGATATAGAGCTTTTATCTACGTCCGTTTTCTTTCTTTTTTTGAAAAGTGAAACAGAGAAACTTAGCTCTTCAAATTGTTTCCTTGAAAAATGTGCCATGTTCTGTGAATTCCTGTGGCCATTACCTGCACCAGGACATTTTTTGAGGGCAGGTGTCGTTTACAGCCCTGTAGTAATTGTGACTATCACATGACCATTAGTTCTGCGTTTAAAGCTGCTGTCGCAGGGAACGGCCACAAGGGGGCAGCATTTCTATATTCCCAACTCTGGTTACTAGGGCAACAGAGCAGAGCCTTCCTGGAAGTCCTGTTTGTAGGTTGTAGAGTAGAGTGGAATGTGCCAGGACAAACCCCCAAAAACTATGTCTACTTATTTGTTGTTGGTATTCTCAGTTTAATTTTCATTTTTCTCAGAGCAAATTTGATTGCAATGTTGTGTTTGTTCTAGGTGTACAGAGTCTCTTTCATTGACTCATATATCTTTTCATGTTTGGATCCTGTTCCATATAGGTTATTACAGAATGTTGTATAGACCTCTCTTGGTATTCGGTATGTCTGATGATTATATATTTTATAAGTATTAGCATATGTCTGTTAAACCCAATATCCTCCGTTATACATTCCTCACAGCTTTCCATTTGGTTAACCACAAGCTTGTTATTTGAACGCGTGAGTGTCCTTCTCTGTGGAAATAGGTTCATTCCTATCAATTTTTAGGTAACACCTATACGTGATATCATAGGATATGTGTCTCTCGCTCTCTGACTTACTTCAAGTTGTGTGATTATCTGTAGCCTCATCTATGGTGCTGCAAACGGCATTGTTTCATTCTTTTCTGTGTCTAATATTGCATTGTGTACATGGACCACTTTTTCTTCCATTCATCTGATGATGGACATTTTTGTTGCGTCCATGTCTTGGCTATTGTAAATACTGCTGCAATACACGATTTTCCATCCTGTGTCTTTTTGATTCTGGCTTTCACAGGTGACAGGTCCAATAGTGGACCTTCCGGATCATATGGTGACTCAATTTTTACCTTTAAACGCACTGCCATTCTGTTCCTATTATTGGCTGTTACCAGTTTACATCCCACATAGACCGAGAGGTTACGCTATTCTCCACAACTTCTTCAACATCTATTGTTTGTTGACTTTTTGCTGATGGTCATTCTGACTAGTGTGAGGTGATACCTTTGTGTAGATTGGATTTGCATGCGTCTAATAATTCCTGATGTTTTGCGTTTATCAATGTCCTTTTCATTTTTTTTTACGATTCAGCTAAACTTACAACTTCAAATTGCCTTCCTGAAAAATTTGCCGCATTTGGATTTTTTTGGCCATTCCCTACCCCAGGACAGTTTTTGAGGGCATGAGTCATTTACAGCCCTGCAGTCCTTGTGAATATGAATGACCATTAGCAGTGGATTGAAAGCTGCTGTTTGAGGAAACGGCCTTAGGGTGGCAGCATTTCTACGTTGCCAACTCTGCTTGCTAGGGAAACAGAACCTTGCTGCAAGTTGTGCTTTTTGGGTGCAGATTAGAGTGGAATGTGCCAGGACAAACCCCCGTAAGTTTTAGCCTCCTTAATTCTTGTTTGTGTCCTTAAGTTTTAATTTTTATCAGAGCAAATTTGATTGAAATATGTCTTTTGTTCTAGGTGTACAGAATCTTGTTCATGAACACATATACATATATCTATTGATCTTTGTGTCCTTTTCCATGTAGGTTATTACAAATTGTTGAGTAGACCACTCTTGGTATTCCATAGGACTCTGGGGATGATATATTTTATATGTATTAGTATATGTTTGTTAACCCCAATATCCTAATTTATCCATTCCTCACACCTTTTCATTGGCTTAACCACAAGTTTGTCTTCTCAATCTGAGATTGTCTGTCTCTATGGGTATATGTTCATTTTTATGAATTTTCAGATACCATAAGTGATATCATAGGACCTTTGTCTTTCGCATTCTGACTTACTTCACGTTGTGTGATTATCTCTAGGCTCAGCTGTGGTGCTGCATATGCCATTCTTTTATTATTTTTTGCAACTAATATTCCATTCTGTACATGTACCACTTCTTCTTTGTCCAGTCATCTGTTTATGGACCTCGTTTTTGCTTCCATGTTTTGGCTATTTCAGTATTGCTGCAGTGCATGTTTGCCTGTCTGTGCCTTTCCGATTCTGGTCTTCTTAGGGTATAGGCCCATTAGGGGATCGGCCGCATCATATGGTAGCTCAATTTTTACCTTTTAAACGCAGCTCCATTCTGTTCTCATGATTAGCTGTTACCACTTTACATCCAACCATCAGCATAGTGGGTATGCATTTCTCCACCAACCCGTCAGCATTCATTGTTCGTAGACTTTTTACGGATGGCATTTTGAATATTGGGTGGTGAAATCTTTTTGTAGTTTGGATTTGCATCCAACCAATAATTCCTGATATTGAGCTTCTATCCATGTTCTTCTTTTTTTAAAACAACAGAGTGAGTAACACTTACCTCTTCAAACTGTTGTCTTGAACAATTTTCCGTGTTGTGAACTTTTTTGACCATTACCTACCCCAGGACATTTTTTGAGGACACGTGTCATTTATGGCCCTACAATTACTGTGAATCTCAAGTGACCGTTAGCCCTGTGTTTAAAGCTGCTATTGTGGGAAACGTCCACAAGGCGGCAGCATATCTCCATTTCCAAATCTGGTTACTAGGGCAGCAGAGCCTTCCTGAAAGTCGTGTTCCCAGGTTGTAAATTAGAATGGGATATACCAGGGAAAGCCCCAATAACTTTATGTCTCATTAATTGTCGTTCGTGGTTTTAATTTTTTAAATTGGGGTAATGAGTAGAATAGTGTTTGTTCTGGGTGTACACAATCAGGTTGAATTGAACATTATATATATCTATTCATGTACAGAGCCTCTTCCCATGTAAATTACTATTATTTTTTTAATAAACTTTATTTATTTATTTATTTATTTTTGGCTGAGTTGGATCTTCGTTGCTGCATGTGGGCTTTCTCCAGTTGCGGTGAGCGGGGGCTACTCTCCGTTGCGGTGCACGGGCTTCTCACTGCAGTGGCTTCTTTTGTTGTGGAGCACGGGCTCTAGGCGTGTGGGCTTCAGTAGTTGTGGTTCATGGGCTCAGTAGTTATGGCTCATGGGCTCCAGAGCGTAGGCTCATTAGTTGTGGTGCACGAGCTTAGTTGCTCTGCAGCATGTGGGATCTTCCCAACCAGGGATCGAACCTGTGTCCCCTGCATTGGCAGGCGGATTCTTAACCACGGTGCCACCAGGCAAGCCCCCATGTAAATTATTACAGAGCGTTCAGTAGACCTCCCTTGGTATATGGTCAGTCTTTTTGATACATGTGTTTAATATGTATTTGTATACGTATGGTAACCCTAATCTTAATGTATCCATTCCTCCCACCTTTCCTTTTAGATAACCATAGTTTGTTTTCTAAGTCTGTGAGAGTCTTTCTCTGTGGAAATATGTTCATACGTGTCAGTTGTAAGGTAACAGCTAGGAGTGATATCCCAGGTTATTTGTTGTCTGCTTTCCGACTTACCTCATGTTCTGTGATTATCTCTAGGCTCATCTATGGTGCTGCAAAGAGCAGTGTTTCATCCTTTTCCATGGCGAATATTCCATTGTGTACATGGACCACTTCTTCTTTGTGCATTCATCTGTTGATGGACATTTTGGTTACTTTCAAGTCTTGGCTATTGTAAATACTGCTGCAATACACGATTTTCCATCCTGTGTCTTTTTGATTCTGGCTTTCACAGGTGACAGGTCCAATAGTGGACCTTCCGGATCATATGGTGACTCAATTTTTACCTTTAAACGCACTGCCATTCTGTTCCTATTATATGGTTGTTACCAGTTTACATCCCACTTAGACGGAGAGGTTACACTATTCTCCACAACTTCTTCAACATCTATCGTTTGTTGAGTTTTTGCTGATGGTCATTCTGACTAGTGTGAGGTGATACCTTTGTGTAGATTGGATTTGCATGCGTCTAGTAATTCCTGATGTTTTGCGTTTATCAATGTCCTTTTCATTTTTTTTTTACGATTCAGCTAAACTTACAACTTCAAATTGCCTTCTTGAAAAATTTGGCGTGTTTGGATTTCTTTGGGCATTCCCTACCCCAGGACAGTTTTTGAGGGCATGAGACATTTACAGCCCTGCAGTCCTTGTGAATATTAGTGACCATTAGCAGTGGATTTAAAGCTGCTGTTTGAGGAAACGGCCTTAGGGTGGCAGCATTTCTACGTTGTCAACTCTGCTTGCTAGGGAAACAGAACCTTCCTGCAAGTTGTGCTTTTAGGTTGCAGATTAGAGTGGAATGTGCCAGGACAAACCCCCATAAGTTTTAGCCTCCTTAATTCTTGTTTGTGTCCTTAAGTTTTAATTTTTATCAGAGCAAATTTGATTGAAATATGTCTTTTGTTCTAGGTGTACAGAATCTTGTTCATGAACACATATACATATATCTATTTATCTTTGTGTTCTTTTCCATGTAGGTTATTACAAAGTGTTGAGTAGACCACTCTTGGTATTCCATAGGTCTTTGGGGATGATATATTTTATATGTATTAGTATATGTTTGTTAATCCCAATATCCTAATTTATCCATTCCTCACACCTTTTTATTGGCTTGACCATAAGTTTGTCTTCTCAATCTGAGATTGTCTTTCTCTATGGATATATGTTCATTTTTATGAATTTTCAGATACCATAAGTGATATCATAGGATATTTGTCTTTCGCATTCTGACTTACTTCACGTTGTGTGATTATCTCTAGGCTCATCTGTGGTGCTGCATATGCCATTCTTTTATTATTTTTCACAACTAATATTCCATTCTGTACATGTACCACTTCGTCTTTGTCCATTCATTTGTTTATGGACCTTGTTTTTGCTTCCATGTCTTGGCTATTTCAGTATTGTTGCAGTGCCTGTTTGCCTGTCTGTGACTTTCCGATTGTGGTCTTCTTAGGGTATAGGCCCATTTAGGGGTTCGGCCGCATCATATGGTAGCTCAATTTTTACCTTTTAAAGCAGCTCCATTCAGTTCTCATTAGTGCTGTTACCACTTTACATCCCACCAGCAGCTAGAAGGTACACAGTTCCCTAAAACCTCTTCAGCATTTATAGTTCGTAGACTTTTTGCTGATGGTCATTTGACTGGTGTGAGCTGAATCCTTTGTGGACGTTGGATTTGCATGCGGCTAATAATTCCTTATACTGAGCTTTAGGCATGTCCTTTTTTTTTCTTTTCCTTTTTTTTTAAAGAGTGAGTACAACTTCCGTCTTCATATTAACTTCGTGAAAAATTTGTCATGTGTTGAATTTTCTTGCCTATTCCCTACCCCTGGACATTTTTTGAGGGCATGTGTCATTTACAACCCTGCAGTCCTTGTGACTATTAAGTGACCATTAGCACTGGGTTTAAAGCTGCTGTTGTGGAAAACAGCCACAAGGCGGCAGCATTATTACGTTCTCAACTCTTGTTACTAGGGCAACAGAGTCTTTTTGGAGGTAGTGTTCCGAGGTTGTAAATTAGAGTGGAATGTGCTGGGACAAGCCCCCAGAAGTTTATGTCTCCTTACTTATGTTTGTTTTTAAAATTTAATTTCTATTTCTTTTTGCAGTAAATTTGATTAGAGTGTTGTGATTGTCTGGCTGTACAGAATCTGCTCAATGATTCATACATATGTCTGTTCATCTTCGGATCCTGTTACCATGTATGTTATTACAGAACGTTGAGTAGACCTCCCTTGGTATTTGGTAGGTGTTTTGTCATTATATATTTTATATGGATTGGTGATTCTATAATGCATATAGTTTATATGTTATATGTTTATATACACTTAACATACATTAGTATATGTATGTTAGCCCCATAATCCTAATTTATCCATCCTCCCACCTTTCATTTTGGTTAACCATTAGTTTGTTTTATAAGTCTGTGAGTGTCTTTTTCTGTGGAAATATGTTCATTGGTAGCAATCTGAGGATAATGTGTATAAATGATATCATAGGATATTTGTCATTCCCTTTTGACTTACTTAACGTAATATGATTATTTCTAGGCTCATGTGTAGTCCTGAAAACGGCATTGTTCATTTTTTTTCCGAACCTACTCTTCCATTTGGTACGTATACCACTTCTTCTTTGTCCATTTATCTGTTGATGGACATTTTGTTTGCTTGCATGGCTTGGCTATTGTAAATATTTCTGCAGTGCATGTTTGCCTGTGTGTGCCTTTCCGATTCTGGTCTTCTTAGGGTATAGGCCTATTAGGGGATCGGCCGCATCATATGGTAGCTCAATTTTTACCTTTTAAACGCAGCTCCATTCTGTTCTCATGATTAGCTGTTACCAGTTTACATCCAACCAACAGCATAGTGGGTATGCATTTCTCCACCAACCCGTCAGCATTCATTGTTCGTAGACTTTTTACGGATGGCATTTTGAATATTGGGTGGCGAAATGTTTTTGTAGTTTGGATTTGCGTCCAACCAATAATTCCTGACATTGAGCTTTTATTTATGTTCTTCTTTTTTTTTAAATAACAGAGTGAGTAACACTTACCTCTTCAAACAGTTTTCTTGAAAAATTTTCCGTATTATGAACTTTCTTGGCCATTACCTACCCCAGGACATTTTTGAGGAATCGTGTCATTTATGGCCCTACAATTACTGTGAATCTCAAGTGACCGTTAGCCCTGTGTTTAAAGCTGCTATTGTGGGAAACGGCCACAAGGCGGCAGCATTTCTCCATTCCCAAATCTGGTTACTAGGGCAGCAGAGCCTTCCTGAAAGTCGTGTTCCTAGGTTGTAAATTAGAATGGGATATGCCAGGGAAAACCCCAATAACTTTATGTCTCATTAATTCTTGTTCGTGGTTATAATTTTTTAAATGGGGGTAATGAGTAGAGTAGTGTTTGTTCTGGGTGTGCACAATCAGGATCAATTGAACATTATATATATCTATTCATGTAGAGAGCCTCTTCCCATGTAAATTACTATTATTTTTTTTTTTTTTAATTTATTTTATTTATTTATTTATTTTTGGCTGAGTTGGATCTTCGTTGCTGCATGTGGGCTTTCTCCAGTTGCAGTGAGTGGGGGCTACTCTCCGTTGCGGTGCACGGGCTTCTCACTGCAGTGGCTTCTCTTGTTGCAGAGCATGGGCTGTAGGCGTGCGGGCTTCAGTAGTTGTGGTGCATGGGCTCCGGAGCGTAGGCTCATTAGTTGTGGTGCACGAGCTTAGTTGCTCTGCAGCATGTGGGATCTTCCCGAACCAGGGATCGAACCTGTGTCCTCTGCATTGGCAGGCGGATTCTTAACCACGGTGCCACCAGGCAAGCCCCTGTGTAAATTATTACAGAGCGTTCAGTAGACCTCCCTTGGTATATGGTCAGTCTTTTTGATACATGTGTTTAATATGTATTTGTATACGTATGGTAACCCTAATCTTAATGTATCCATTCCTCCCACCTTTCCTTTTAGATAACCATAGTTTGTTTTCTAAGTCTGTGAGAGTCTTTCTCTGTGGAAATATGTTCATACGTGTCAGTTGTTAGGTAACAGCTAGGAGTGATATCACAGGTTATTTGTCGTCTGCTTTCCGACTTACCTCATGTTCTGTGATTATCTCTAGGCTCATCTATGGTGCTGCAAAGAGCAGTGTTTCATCCTTTTCCATGGTGAATATTCCATTGTGTACATGGACCACTTCTTCTTTGTGCATTCATCTGTTGATGGACATTTTGGTTACTTCCAAGTCTTGGCTATGGTAAATATTGATGCAGTGCAGGATTGCCAGCCTGTGTCTTTTGGATTCTGGTCTTCTCAGGGGTTAAGCCCAGCTGTGGGCCTACTAGATCATATGGCAGTTCAATTTTTACCTTTCAACGCACCTCCATTCTGTTCTCACTACTGGCTGTTAGCAGTTTACATCCCACCAGCAACTAGAGGGTACACAGATCTCTAAAACCCCTTCAGCATTTATTGTTTGTAGACTTTTTACTGATGGCATTTTGAGTAGTTGGGTGGTGATACCTTTTTGTAGTTTGGATCTGCATGCGTCTAATAATTCCCGATATAGAGCTTTTATCTACGTCCGTTTTCTTTCTTTTTTTGAAAAGTGAAACAGAGAAACTTAGCTCTTCAAATTGTTTCCTTGAAAAATGTGCCATGTTCTGTGAATTCCTGTGGCCATTACCTGCACCAGGACATTTTTTGAGGGCAGGTGTCGTTTACAGCCCTGTAGTAATTGTGACTATCACATGACCATTAGTTCTGCGTTTAAAGCTGCTGTTGCAGGGAACGGCCACAAGGGGGCAGCATTTCTATATTCCCAACTCTGGTTACTAGGGCAACAGAGCAGAGCCTTCCTGGAAGTCCTGTTTGTAGGTTGTAGAGTAGAGTGGAATGTGCCAGGACAAACCCCCAAAAACTATGTCTACTTATTTGTTGTTGGTATTCTCAGTTTAATTTTCATTTTTCTCAGAGCAAATTTGATTGCAATGTTGTGTTTGTTCTAGGTGTACAGAGTCTCTTTCATTGACTCATATATCTTTTCATGTTTGGATCCTGTTCCATATAGGTTATTACAGAATGTTGTATAGACCTCTCTTGGTATTCGGTATGTCTGATGATTATATATTTTATAAGTATTAGCATATGTCTGTTAAACCCAATATCCTCCGTTATACATTCCTCACAGCTTTCCATTTGGTTAACCACAAGCTTGTTATTTGAACGCGTGAGTGTCCTTCTCTGTGGAAATAGGTTCATTCCTATCAATTTTTAGGTAACACCTATACGTGATATCATAGGATATGTGTCTCTCGCTCTCTGACTTACTTCAAGTTGTGTGATTATCTGTAGCCTCATCTATGGTGCTGCAAACGGCATTGTTTCATTCTTTTCTGTGTCTAATATTGCATTGTGTACATGGACCACTTTTTCTTCCATTCATCTGATGATGGACATTTTTGTTGCGTCCATGTCTTGGCTATTGTAAATACTGCTGCAATACACGATTTTCCATCCTGTGTCTTTTTGATTCTGGCTTTCACAGGTGACAGGTCCAATAGTGGACCTTCCGGATCATATGGTGACTCAATTTTTACCTTTAAACGCACTGCCATTCTGTTCCTATTATTGGCTGTTACCAGTTTACATCCCACATAGACCGAGAGGTTACGCTATTCTCCACAACTTCTTCAACATCTATTGTTTGTTGACTTTTTGCTGATGGTCATTCTGACTAGTGTGAGGTGATACCTTTGTGTAGATTGGATTTGCATGCGTCTAATAATTCCTGATGTTTTGCGTTTATCAATGTCCTTTTCATTTTTTTTTACGATTCAGCTAAACTTACAACTTCAAATTGCCTTCCTGAAAAATTTGCCGCATTTGGATTTTTTTGGCCATTCCCTACCCCAGGACAGTTTTTGAGGGCATGAGTCATTTACAGCCCTGCAGTCCTTGTGAATATGAATGACCATTAGCAGTGGATTGAAAGCTGCTGTTTGAGGAAACGGCCTTAGGGTGGCAGCATTTCTACGTTGCCAACTCTGCTTGCTAGGGAAACAGAACCTTGCTGCAAGTTGTGCTTTTTGGTTGCAGATTAGAGTGGAATGTGCCAGGACAAACCCCCGTAAGTTTTAGCCTCCTTAATTCTTGTTTGTGTCCTTAAGTTTTAATTTTTATCAGAGCAAATTTGATTGAAATATGTCTTTTGTTCTAGGTGTACAGAATCTTGTTCATGAACACATATACATATATCTATTGATCTTTGTGTCCTTTTCCATGTAGGTTATTACAAATTGTTGAGTAGACCACTCTTGGTATTCCATAGGACTCTGGGGATGATATATTTTATATGTATTAGTATATGTTTGTTAACCCCAATATCCTAATTTATCCATTCCTCACACCTTTTCATTGGCTTAACCACAAGTTTGTCTTCTCAATCTGAGATTGTCTGTCTCTATGGGTATATGTTCATTTTTATGAATTTTCAGATACCATAAGTGATATCATAGGACCTTTGTCTTTCGCATTCTGACTTACTTCACGTTGTGTGATTATCTCTAGGCTCAGCTGTGGTGCTGCATATGCCATTCTTTTATTATTTTTTGCAACTAATATTCCATTCTGTACATGTACCACTTCTTCTTTGTCCAGTCATCTGTTTATGGACCTCTTTTTTGCTTCCATGTTTTGGCTATTTCAGTATTGCTGCCGTGCATGTTTGCCTGTCTGTGCCTTTCCGATTCTGGTCTTCTTAGGGTATAGGCCCATTAGGGGATCGGCCGCATCATATGGTAGCTCAATTTTTACCTTTTAAACGCAGCTCCATTCTGTTCTCATGATTAGCTGTTACCACTTTACATCCAACCATCAGCATAGTGGGTATGCATTTCTCCACCAACCCGTCAGCATTCATTGTTCGTAGACTTTTTACGGATGGCATTTTGAATATTGGGTGGTGAAATCTTTTTGTAGTTTGGATTTGCATCCAACCAATAATTCCTGATATTGAGCTTCTATCCATGTTCTTCTTTTTTTAAAACAACAGAGTGAGTAACACTTACCTCTTCAAACTGTTGTCTTGAACAATTTTCCGTGTTGTGAACTTTTTTGACCATTACCTACCCCAGGACATTTTTTGAGGACACGTGTCATTTATGGCCCTACAATTACTGTGAATCTCAAGTGACCGTTAGCCCTGTGTTTAAAGCTGCTATTGTGGGAAACGTCCACAAGGCGGCAGCATATCTCCATTTCCAAATCTGGTTACTAGGGCAGCAGAGCCTTCCTGAAAGTCGTGTTCCCAGGTTGTAAATTAGAATGGGATATACCAGGGAAAGCCCCAATAACTTTATGTCTCATTAATTGTCGTTCGTGGTTTTAATTTTTTAAATTGGGGTAATGAGTAGAATAGTGTTTGTTCTGGGTGTACACAATCAGGTTGAATTGAACATTATATATATCTATTCATGTACAGAGCCTCTTCCCATGTAAATTACTATTATTTTTTTAATAAACTTTATTTATTTATTTATTTATTTTTGGCTGAGTTGGATCTTCGTTGCTGCATGTGGGCTTTCTCCAGTTGCGGTGAGCGGGGGCTACTCTCCGTTGCGGTGCACGGGCTTCTCACTGCAGTGGCTTCTTTTGTTGTGGAGCACGGGCTCTAGGCGTGTGGGCTTCAGTAGTTGTGGTTCATGGGCTCAGTAGTTATGGCTCATGGGCTCCAGAGCGTAGGCTCATTAGTTGTGGTGCACGAGCTTAGTTGCTCTGCAGCATGTGGGATCTTCCCAACCAGGGATCGAACCTGTGTCCCCTGCATTGGCAGGCGGATTCTTAACCACGGTGCCACCAGGCAAGCCCCCGTGTAAATTATTACAGAGCGTTCAGTAGACCTCCCTTGGTATATGGTCAGTCTTTTTGATACATGTGTTTAATATGTATTTGTATACGTATGGTAACCCTAATCTTAATGTATCCATTCCTCCCACCTTTCCTTTTAGATAACCATAGTTTGTTTTCTAAGTCTGTGAGAGTCTTTCTCTGTGGAAATATGTTCATACGTGTCAGTTGTAAGGTAACAGCTAGGAGTGATATCCCAGGTTATTTGTTGTCTGCTTTCCGACTTACCTCATGTTCTGTGATTATCTCTAGGCTCATCTATGGTGCTGCAAAGAGCAGTGTTTCATCCTTTTCCATGGCGAATATTCCATTGTGTACATGGACCACTTCTTCTTTGTGCATTCATCTGTTGATGGACATTTTGGTTACTTTCAAGTCTTGGCTATTGTAAATACTGCTGCAATACACGATTTTCCATCCTGTGTCTTTTTGATTCTGGCTTTCACAGGTGACAGGTCCAATAGTGGACCTTCCGGATCATATGGTGACTCAATTTTTACCTTTAAACGCACTGCCATTCTGTTCCTATTATATGGTTGTTACCAGTTTACATCCCACTTAGACGGAGAGGTTACACTATTCTCCACAACTTCTTCAACATCTATCGTTTGTTGAGTTTTTGCTGATGGTCATTCTGACTAGTGTGAGGTGATACCTTTGTGTAGATTGGATTTGCATGCGTCTAGTAATTCCTGATGTTTTGCGTTTATCAATGTCCTTTTCATTTTTTTTTACGATTCAGCTAAACTTACAACTTCAAATTGCCTTCTTGAAAAATTTGGCGTGTTTGGATTTCTTTGGGCATTCCCTACCCCAGGACAGTTTTTGAGGGCATGAGACATTTACAGCCCTGCAGTCCTTGTGAATATTAGTGACCATTAGCAGTGGATTTAAAGCTGCTGTTTGAGGAAACGGCCTTAGGGTGGCAGCATTTCTACGTTGTCAACTCTGCTTGCTAGGGAAACAGAACCTTGCTGCAAGTTGTGCTTTTAGGTTGCAGATTAGAGTGGAATGTGCCAGGACAAACCCCCATAAGTTTTAGCCTCCTTAATTCTTGTTTGTGTCCTTAAGTTTTAATTTTTATCAGAGCAAATTTGATTGAAATATGTCTTTTGTTCTAGGTGTACAGAATCTTGTTCATGAACACATATACATATATCTATTTATCTTTGTGTTCTTTTCCATGTAGGTTATTACAAAGTGTTGAGTAGACCACTCTTGGTATTCCATAGGTCTTTGGGGATGATATATTTTATATGTATTAGTATATGTTTGTTAATCCCAATATCCTAATTTATCCATTCCTCACACCTTTTTATTGGCTTGACCATAAGTTTGTCTTCTCAATCTGAGATTGTCTTTCTCTATGGATATATGTTCATTTTTATGAATTTTCAGATACCATAAGTGATATCATAGGATATTTGTCTTTCGCATTCTGACTTACTTCACGTTGTGTGATTATCTCTAGGCTCATCTGTGGTGCTGCATATGCCATTCTTTTATTATTTTTCACAACTAATATTCCATTCTGTACATGTACCACTTCGTCTTTGTCCATTCATTTGTTTATGGACCTTGTTTTTGCTTCCATGTCTTGGCTATTTCAGTATTGTTGCAGTGCCTGTTTGCCTGTCTGTGACTTTCCGATTGTGGTCTTCTTAGGGTATAGGCCCACTTAGGGGTTCGGCCGCATCATATGGTAGCTCAATTTTTACCTTTTAAAGCAGCTCCATTCAGTTCTCATTAGTGCTGTTACCACTTTACATCCCACCAGCAGCTAGAAGGTACACAGTTCCCTAAAACCTCTTCAGCATTTATAGTTCGTAGACTTTTTGCTGATGGTCATTTGACTGGTGTGAGCTGAATCCTTTGTGGACGTTGGATTTGCATGCGGCTAATAATTCCTTATACTGAGCTTTAGGCATGTCCTTTTTTTTTCTTTTCCTTTTTTTTTAAAGAGTGAGTACAACTTCCGTCTTCATATTAACTTCGTGAAAAATTTGTCATGTGTTGAATTTTCTTGCCTATTCCCTACCCCTGGACATTTTTTGAGGGCATGTGTCATTTACAACCCTGCAGTCCTTGTGACTATTAAGTGACCATTAGCACTGGGTTTAAAGCTGCTGTTGTGGAAAACAGCCACAAGGCGGCAGCATTATTACGTTCTCAACTCTTGTTACTAGGGCAACAGAGTCTTTTTGGAGGTAGTGTTCCGAGGTTGTAAATTAGAGTGGAATGTGCTGGGACAAGCCCCCAGAAGTTTATGTCTCCTTACTTATGTTTGTTTTTAAAATTTAATTTCTATTTCTTTTTGCAGTAAATTTGATTAGAGTGTTGTGATTGTCTGGCTGTACAGAATCTGCTCAATGATTCATACATATGTCTGTTCATCTTCGGATCCTGTTACCATGTATGTTATTACAGAACGTTGAGTAGACCTCCCTTGGTATTTGGTAGGTGTTTTGTCATTATATATTTTATATGGATTGGTGATTCTATAATGCATATAGTTTATATGTTATATGTTTATATACACTTAACATACATTAGTATATGTATGTTAGCCCCATAATCCTAATTTATCCATCCTCCCACCTTTCATTTTGGTTAACCATTAGTTTGTTTTATAAGTCTGTGAGTGTCTTTTTCTGTGGAAATATGTTCATTGGTAGCAATCTGAGGATAATGTGTATAAATGATATCATAGGATATTTGTCATTCCCTTTTGACTTACTTAACGTAATATGATTATTTCTAGGCTCATGTGTAGTCCTGAAAACGGCATTGTTCATTTTTTTTCCGAACCTACTCTTCCATTTGGTACGTATACCACTTCTTCTTTGTCCATTTATCTGTTGATGGACATTTTGTTTGCTTGCATGGCTTGGCTATTGTAAATATTTCTGCAGTGCATGTTTGCCTGTGTGTGCCTTTCCGATTCTGGTCTTCTTAGGGTATAGGCCTATTAGGGGATCGGCCGCATCATATGGTAGCTCAATTTTTACCTTTTAAACGCAGCTCCATTCTGTTCTCATGATTAGCTGTTACCAGTTTACATCCAACCAACAGCATAGTGGGTATGCATTTCTCCACCAACCCGTCAGCATTCATTGTTTGTAGACTTTTTACGGATGGCATTTTGAATATTGGGTGGCGAAATGTTTTTGTAGTTTGGATTTGCGTCCAACCAATAATTCCTGACATTGAGCTTTTATTTATGTTCTTCTTTTTTTTTAAATAACAGAGTGAGTAACACTTACCTCTTCAAACAGTTTTCTTGAAAAATTTTCCGTATTATGAACTTTCTTGGCCATTACCTACCCCAGGACATTTTTGAGGAATCGTGTCATTTATGGCCCTACAATTACTGTGAATCTCAAGTGACCGTTAGCCCTGTGTTTAAAGCTGCTATTGTGGGAAACGGCCACAAGGCGGCAGCATTTCTCCATTCCCAAATCTGGTTACTAGGGCAGCAGAGCCTTCCTGAAAGTCGTGTTCCTAGGTTGTAAATTAGAATGGGATATGCCAGGGAAAACCCCAATAACTTTATGTCTCATTAATTCTTGTTCGTGGTTATAATTTTTTAAATGGGGGTAATGAGTAGAGTAGTGTTTGTTCTGGGTGTGCACAATCAGGATCAATTGAACATTATATATATCTATTCATGTAGAGAGCCTCTTCCCATGTAAATTACTATTATTTTTTTTTTTTTAATTTATTTTATTTATTTATTTATTTTTGGCTGAGTTGGATCTTCGTTGCTGCATGTGGGCTTTCTCCAGTTGCAGTGAGTGGGGGCTACTCTCCGTTGCGGTGCACGGGCTTCTCACTGCAGTGGCTTCTCTTGTTGCGGAGCATGGGCTGTAGGCGTGCGGGCTTCAGTAGTTGTGGTGCATGGGCTCCGGAGCGTAGGCTCATTAGTTGTGGTGCACGAGCTTAGTTGCTCTGCAGCATGTGGGATCTTCCCGAACCAGGGATCGAACCTGTGTCCTCTGCATTGGCAGGCGGATTCTTAACCACGGTGCCACCAGGCAAGCCCCTGTGTAAATTATTACAGAGCGTTCAGTAGACCTCCCTTGGTATATGGTCAGTCTTTTTGATACATGTGTTTAATATGTATTTGTATACGTATGGTAACCCTAATCTTAATGTATCCATTCCTCCCACCTTTCCTTTTAGATAACCATAGTTTGTTTTCTAAGTCTGTGAGAGTCTTTCTCTGTGGAAATATGTTCATACGTGTCAGTTGTTAGGTAACAGCTAGGAGTGATATCACAGGTTATTTGTCGTCTGCTTTCCGACTTACCTCATGTTCTGTGATTATCTCTAGGCTCATCTATGGTGCTGCAAAGAGCAGTGTTTCATCCTTTTCCATGGTGAATATTCCATTGTGTACATGGACCACTTCTTCTTTGTGCATTCATCTGTTGATGGACATTTTGGTTACTTCCAAGTCTTGGCTATGGTAAATATTGATGCAGTGCAGGATTGCCAGCCTGTGTCTTTTGGATCCTGGTCTTCTCAGGGGTTAAGCCCAGCTGTGGGCCTACTAGATCATATGGCAGTTCAATTTTTACCTTTCAACGCACCTCCATTCTGTTCTCACTACTGGCTGTTAGCAGTTTACATCCCACCAGCAACTAGAGGGTACACAGATCTCTAAAACCCCTTCAGCATTTATTGTTTGTAGACTTTTTACTGATGGCATTTTGAGTAGTTGGGTGGTGATACCTTTTTGTAGTTTGGATCTGCATGCGTCTAATAATTCCCGATATAGAGCTTTTATCTACGTCCGTTTTCTTTCTTTTTTTAAAAAGTGAAACAGAGAAACTTAGCTCTTCAAATTGTTTCCTTGAAAAATGTGCCATGTTCTGTGAATTCCTGTGGCCATTACCTGCACCAGGACATTTTTTGAGGGCAGGTGTCGTTTACAGCCCTGTAGTAATTGTGACTATCACATGACCATTAGTTCTGCGTTTAAAGCTGCTGTCGCAGGGAACGGCCACAAGGGGGCAGCATTTCTATATTCCCAACTCTGGTTACTAGGGCAACAGAGCCTTCCTGGAAGTCCTGTTTGTAGGTTGTAGAGTAGAGTGGAATGTGCCAGGACAAACCCCCAAAAACTATGTCTACTTATTTGTTGTTGGTATTCTCAGTTTAATTTTCATTTTTCTCAGAGCAAATTTGATTGCAATGTTGTGTTTGTTCTAGGTGTACAGAGTCTCTTTCATTGATTCATATATCTTTTCATGTTTGGATCCTGTTCCATATAGGTTATTACAGAATGTTGTATAGACCTCTCTTGGTATTCGGTATGTCTGATGATTATATATTTTATAAGTATTAGCATATGTCTGTTAAACCCAATATCCTCCGTTATACATTCCTCACAGCTTTCCATTTGGTTAACCACAAGCTTGTTATTTGAATGCGTGAGTGTCCTTCTCTGTGGAAATAGGTTCATTCCTATCAATTTTTAGGTAACACCTATACGTGATATCATAGGATATGTGTCTCTCGCTCTCTGACTTACTTCAAGTTGTGTGATTATCTGTAGCCTCATCTATGGTGCTGCAAACGGCATTGTTTCATTCTTTTCTGTGTCTAATATTGCATTGTGTACATGGACCACTTTTTCTTCCATTCATCTGATGATGGACATTTTTGTTGCGTCCATGTCTTGGCTATTGTAAATACTGCTGCAATACACGATTTTCCATCCTGTGTCTTTTTGATTCTGGCTTTCACAGGTGACAGGTCCAATAGTGGACCTTCCGGATCATATGGTGACTCAATTTTTACCTTTAAACGCACTGCCATTCTGTTCCTATTATTGGCTGTTACCAGTTTACATCCCACATAGACCGAGAGGTTACGCTATTCTCCACAACTTCTTCAACATCTATTGTTTGTTGACTTTTTGCTGATGGTCATTCTGACTAGTGTGAGGTGATACCTTTGTGTAGATTGGATTTGCATGCGTCTAATAATTCCTGATGTTTTGCGTTTATCAATGTCCTTTTCATTTTTTTTTACGATTCAGCTAAACTTACAACTTCAAATTGCCTTCCTGAAAAATTTGCCGCATTTGGATTTTTTTGGCCATTCCCTACCCCAGGACAGTTTTTGAGGGCATGAGTCATTTACAGCCCTGCAGTCCTTGTGAATATGAATGACCATTAGCAGTGGATTGAAAGCTGCTGTTTGAGGAAACGGCCTTAGGGTGGCAGCATTTCTACGTTGCCAACTCTGCTTGCTAGGGAAACAGAACCTTGCTGCAAGTTGTGCTTTTTGGGTGCAGATTAGAGTGGAATGTGCCAGGACAAACCCCCATAAGTTTTAGCCTCCTTAATTCTTGTTTGTGTCCTTAAGTTTTAATTTTTATCAGAGCAAATTTGATTGAAATATGTCTTTTGTTCTAGGTGTACAGAATCTTGTTCATGAACACATATACATATATCTATTGATCTTTGTGTCCTTTTCCATGTAGGTTATTACAAATTGTTGAGTAGACCACTCTTGGTATTCCATAGGACTCTGGGGATGATATATTTTATATGTATTAGTATATGTTTGTTAACCCCAATATCCTAATTTATCCATTCCTCACACCTTTTCATTGGCTTAACCACAAGTTTGTCTTCTCAATCTGAGATTGTCTGTCTCTATGGGTATATGTTCATTTTTATGAATTTTCAGATACCATAAGTGATATCATAGGACCTTTGTCTTTCGCATTCTGACTTACTTCACGTTGTGTGATTATCTCTAGGCTCAGCTGTGGTGCTGCATATGCCATTCTTTTATTATTTTTTGCAACTAATATTCCATTCTGTACATGTACCACTTCTTCTTTGTCCAGTCATCTGTTTATGGACCTCTTTTTTGCTTCCATGTTTTGGCTATTTCAGTATTGCTGCCGTGCATGTTTGCCTGTCTGTGCCTTTCCGATTCTGGTCTTCTTAGGGTATAGGCCCATTAGGGGATCGGCCGCATCATATGGTAGCTCAATTTTTACCTTTTAAACGCAGCTCCATTCTGTTCTCATGATTAGCTGTTACCACTTTACATCCAACCATCAGCATAGTGGGTATGCATTTCTCCACCAACCCGTCAGCATTCATTGTTCGTAGACTTTTTACGGATGGCATTTTGAATATTGGGTGGTGAAATCTTTTTGTAGTTTGGATTTGCATCCAACCAATAATTCCTGATATTGAGCTTCTATCCATGTTCTTCTTTTTTTAAAACAACAGAGTGAGTAACACTTACCTCTTCAAACTGTTGTCTTGAACAATTTTCCGTGTTGTGAACTTTTTTGACCATTACCTACCCCAGGACATTTTTTGAGGACACGTGTCATTTATGGCCCTACAATTACTGTGACTCTCAAGTGACCGTTAGCCCTGTGTTTAAAGCTGCTATTGTGGGAAACGTCCACAAGGCGGCAGCATATCTCCATTCCCAAATCTGGTTACTAGGGCAGCAGAGCCTTCCTGAAAGTCGTGTTCCCAGGTTGTAAATTAGAATGGGATATACCAGGGAAAGCCCCAATAACTTTATGTCTCATTAATTGTCGTTCGTGGTTTTAATTTTTTAAATTGGGGTAATGAGTAGAATAGTGTTTGTTCTGGGTGTACACAATCAGGTTGAATTGAACATTATATATATCTATTCATGTACAGAGCCTCTTCCCATGTAAATTACTATTATTTTTTTAATAAACTTTATTTATTTATTTATTTATTTTTGGCTGAGTTGGATCTTCGTTGCTGCATGTGGGCTTTCTCCAGTTGCGGTGAGCGGGGGCTACTCTCCGTTGCGGTGCACGGGCTTCTCACTGCAGTGGCTTCTTTTGTTGTGGAGCACGGGCTCTAGGCATGTGGGCTTCAGTAGTTGTGGTTCATGGGCTCAGTAGTTATGGCTCATGGGCTCCAGAGCGTAGGCTCATTAGTTGTGGTGCACGAGCTTAGTTGCTCTGCAGCATGTGGGATCTTCCCAACCAGGGATCGAACCTGTGTCCCCTGCATTGGCAGGCGGATTCTTAACCACGGTGCCACCAGGCAAGCCCCCGTGTAAATTATTACAGAGCGTTCAGTAGACCTCCCTTGGTATATGGTCAGTCTTTTTGATACATGTGTTTAATATGTATTTGTATACGTATGGTAACCCTAATCTTAATGTATCCATTCCTCCCACCTTTCCTTTTAGATAACCATAGTTTGTTTTCTAAGTCTGTGAGAGTCTTTCTCTGTGGAAATATGTTCATACGTGTCAGTTGTAAGGTAACAGCTAGGAGTGATATCCCAGGTTATTTGTTGTCTGCTTTCCGACTTACCTCATGTTCTGTGATTATCTCTAGGCTCATCTATGGTGCTGCAAAGAGCAGTGTTTCATCCTTTTCCATGGCGAATATTCCATTGTGTACATGGACCACTTCTTCTTTGTGCATTCATCTGTTGATGGACATTTTGGTTACTTTCAAGTCTTGGCTATTGTAAATACTGCTGCAATACACGATTTTCCATCCTGTGTCTTTTTGATTCTGGCTTTCACAGGTGACAGGTCCAATAGTGGACCTTCCGGATCATATGGTGACTCAATTTTTACCTTTAAACGCACTGCCATTCTGTTCCTATTATATGGTTGTTACCAGTTTACATCCCACTTAGACGGAGAGGTTACACTATTCTCCACAACTTCTTCAACATCTATCGTTTGTTGAGTTTTTGCTGATGGTCATTCTGACTAGTGTGAGGTGATACCTTTGTGTAGATTGGATTTGCATGCGTCTAGTAATTCCTGATGTTTTGCGTTTATCAATGTCCTTTTCATTTTTTTTTACGATTCAGCTAAACTTACAACTTCAAATTGCCTTCTTGAAAAATTTGGCGTGTTTGGATTTCTTTGGGCATTCCCTACCCCAGGACAGTTTTTGAGGGCATGAGACATTTACAGCCCTGCAGTCCTTGTGAATATTAGTGACCATTAGCAGTGGATTTAAAGCTGCTGTTTGAGGAAACGGCCTTAGGGTGGCAGCATTTCTACGTTGTCAACTCTGCTTGCTAGGGAAACAGAACCTTGCTGCAAGTTGTGCTTTTAGGTTGCAGATTAGAGTGGAATGTGCCAGGACAAACCCCCATAAGTTTTAGCCTCCTTAATTCTTGTTTGTGTCCTTAAGTTTTAATTTTTATCAGAGCAAATTTGATTGAAATATGTCTTTTGTTCTAGGTGTACAGAATCTTGTTCATGAACACATATACATATATCTATTTATCTTTGTGTTCTTTTCCATGTAGGTTATTACAAAGTGTTGAGTAGACCACTCTTGGTATTCCATAGGTCTTTGGGGATGATATATTTTATATGTATTAGTATATGTTTGTTAATCCCAATATCCTAATTTATCCATTCCTCACACCTTTTTATTGGCTTGACCATAAGTTTGTCTTCTCAATCTGAGATTGTCTTTCTCTATGGATATATGTTCATTTTTATGAATTTTCAGATACCATAAGTGATATCATAGGATATTTGTCTTTCGCATTCTGACTTACTTCACGTTGTGTGATTATCTCTAGGCTCATCTGTGGTGCTGCATATGCCATTCTTTTATTATTTTTCACAACTAATATTCCATTCTGTACATGTACCACTTCGTCTTTGTCCATTCATTTGTTTATGGACCTTGTTTTTGCTTCCATGTCTTGGCTATTTCAGTATTGTTGCAGTGCCTGTTTGCCTGTCTGTGACTTTCCGATTGTGGTCTTCTTAGGGTATAGGCCCACTTAGGGGTTCGGCCGCATCATATGGTAGCTCAATTTTTACCTTTTAAAGCAGCTCCATTCAGTTCTCATTAGTGCTGTTACCACTTTACATCCCACCAGCAGCTAGAAGGTACACAGTTCCCTGAAACCTCTTCAGCATTTATAGTTCGTAGACTTTTTGCTGATGGTCATTTGACTGGTGTGAGCTGAATCCTTTGTGGACGTTGGATTTGCATGCGGCTAATAATTCCTTATACTGAGCTTTAGGCATGTCCTTTTTTTTTCTTTTCCTTTTTTTTTAAAGAGTGAGTACAACTTCCGTCTTCATATTAACTTCGTGAAAAATTTGTCATGTGTTGAATTTTCTTGCCTATTCCCTACCCCTGGACATTTTTTGAGGGCATGTGTCATTTACAACCCTGCAGTCCTTGTGACTATTAAGTGACCATTAGCACTGGGTTTAAAGCTGCTGTTGTGGAAAACAGCCACAAGGCGGCAGCATTATTACGTTCTCAACTCTTGTTACTAGGGCAACAGAGTCTTTTTGGAGGTAGTGTTCCGAGGTTGTAAATTAGAGTGGAATGTGCTGGGACAAGCCCCCAGAAGTTTATGTCTCCTTACTTATGTTTGTTTTTAAAATTTGATTTCTATTTCTTTTTGCAGTAAATTTGATTAGAGTGTTGTGATTGTCTGGCTGTACAGAATCTGCTCAATGATTCATACATATGTCTGTTCATCTTCGGATCCTGTTACCATGTATGTTATTACAGAACGTTGAGTAGACCTCCCTTGGTATTTGGTAGGTGTTTTGTCATTATATATTTTATATGGATTGGTGATTCTATAATGCATATAGTTTATATGTTATATGTTTATATACACTTAACATACATTAGTATATGTATGTTAGCCCCATAATCCTAATTTATCCATCCTCCCACCTTTCATTTTGGTTAACCATTAGTTTGTTTTATAAGTCTGTGAGTGTCTTTTTCTGTGGAAATATGTTCATTGGTAGCAATCTGAGGATAATGTGTATAAATGATATCATAGGATATTTGTCATTCCCTTTTGACTTACTTAACGTAATATGATTATTTCTAGGCTCATGTGTAGTCCTGAAAACGGCATTGTTCATTTTTTTTCCGAACCTACTCTTCCATTTGGTACGTATACCACTTCTTCTTTGTCCATTTATCTGTTGATGGACATTTTGTTTGCTTGCATGGCTTGGCTATTGTAAATATTTCTGCAGTGCATGTTTGCCTGTGTGTGCCTTTCCGATTCTGGTCTTCTTAGGGTATAGGCCTATTAGGGGATCGGCCGCATCATATGGTAGCTCAATTTTTACCTTTTAAACGCAGCTCCATTCTGTTCTCATGATTAGCTGTTACCAGTTTACATCCAACCAACAGCATAGTGGGTATGCATTTCTCCACCAACCCGTCAGCATTCATTGTTTGTAGACTTTTTACAGATGGCATTTTGAATATTGGGTGGCGAAATGTTTTTGTAGTTTGGATTTGCGTCCAACCAATAATTCCTGACATTGAGCTTTTATTTATGTTCTTCTTTTTTTTTAAATAACAGAGTGAGTAACACTTACCTCTTCAAACAGTTTTCTTGAAAAATTTTCCGTATTATGAACTTTCTTGGCCATTACCTACCCCAGGACATTTTTGAGGAATCGTGTCATTTATGGCCCTACAATTACTGTGAATCTCAAGTGACCGTTAGCCCTGTGTTTAAAGCTGCTATTGTGGGAAACGGCCACAAGGCGGCAGCATTTCTCCATTCCCAAATCTGGTTACTAGGGCAGCAGAGCCTTCCTGAAAGTCGTGTTCCTAGGTTGTAAATTAGAATGGGATATGCCAGGGAAAACCCCAATAACTTTATGTCTCATTAATTCTTGTTCGTGGTTATAATTTTTTAAATGGGGGTAATGAGTAGAGTAGTGTTTGTTCTGGGTGTGCACAATCAGGATCAATTGAACATTATATATATCTATTCATGTAGAGAGCCTCTTCCCATGTAAATTACTATTATTTTTTTTTTTATAAATTTATTTTATTTATTTATTTATTTTTGGCTGAGTTGGATCTTCGTTGCTGCATGTGGGCTTTCTCCAGTTGCAGTGAGTGGGGGCTACTCTCCGTTGCGGTGCACGGGCTTCTCACTGCAGTGGCTTCTCTTGTTGCGGAGCATGGGCTGTAGGCGTGCGGGCTTCAGTAGTTGTGGTGCATGGGCTCCGGAGCGTAGGCTCATTAGTTGTGGTGCACGAGCTTAGTTGCTCTGCAGCATGTGGGATCTTCCCGAACCAGGGATCGAACCTGTGTCCTCTGCATTGGCAGGCGGATTCTTAACCACGGTGCCACCAGGCAAGCCCCTGTGTAAATTATTACAGAGCGTTCAGTAGACCTCCCTTGGTATATGGTCAGTCTTTTTGATACATGTGTTTAATATGTATTTGTATACGTATGGTAACCCTAATCTTAATGTATCCATTCCTCCCACCTTTCCTTTTAGATAACCATAGTTTGTTTTCTAAGTCTGTGAGAGTCTTTCTCTGTGGAAATATGTTCATACGTGTCAGTTGTTAGGTAACAGCTAGGAGTGATATCACAGGTTATTTGTCGTCTGCTTTCCGACTTACCTCATGTTCTGTGATTATCTCTAGGCTCATCTATGGTGCTGCAAAGAGCAGTGTTTCATCCTTTTCCATGGTGAATATTCCATTGTGTACATGGACCACTTCTTCTTTGTGCATTCATCTGTTGATGGACATTTTGGTTACTTCCAAGTCTTGGCTATGGTAAATATTGATGCAGTGCAGGATTGCCAGCCTGTGTCTTTTGGATTCTGGTCTTCTCAGGGGTTAAGCCCAGCTGTGGGCCTACTAGATCATATGGCAGTTCAATTTTTACCTTTCAACGCACCTCCATTCTGTTCTCACTACTGGCTGTTAGCAGTTTACATCCCACCAGCAACTAGAGGGTACACAGATCTCTAAAACCCCTTCAGCATTTATTGTTTGTAGACTTTTTACTGATGGCATTTTGAGTAGTTGGGTGGTGATACCTTTTTGTAGTTTGGATCTGCATGCGTCTAATAATTCCCGATATAGAGCTTTTATCTACGTCCGTTTTCTTTCTTTTTTTGAAAAGTGAAACAGAGAAACTTAGCTCTTCAAATTGTTTCCTTGAAAAATGTGCCATGTTCTGTGAATTCCTGTGGCCATTACCTGCACCAGGACATTTTTTGAGGGCAGGTGTCGTTTACAGCCCTGTAGTAATTGTGACTATCACATGACCATTAGTTCTGCGTTTAAAGCTGCTGTCGCAGGGAACGGCCACAAGGGGGCAGCATTTCTATATTCCCAACTCTGGTTACTAGGGCAACAGAGCAGAGCCTTCCTGGAAGTCCTGTTTGTAGGTTGTAGAGTAGAGTGGAATGTGCCAGGACAAACCCCCAAAAACTATGTCTACTTATTTGTTGTTGGTATTCTCAGTTTAATTTTCATTTTTCTCAGAGCAAATTTGATTGCAATGTTGTGTTTGTTCTAGGTGTACAGAGTCTCTTTCATTGATTCATATATCTTTTCATGTTTGGATCCTGTTCCATATAGGTTATTACAGAATGTTGTATAGACCTCTCTTGGTATTCGGTATGTCTGATGATTATATATTTTATAAGTATTAGCATATGTCTGTTAAACCCAATATCCTCCGTTATACATTCCTCACAGCTTTCCATTTGGTTAACCACAAGCTTGTTATTTGAACGCGTGAGTGTCCTTCTCTGTGGAAATAGGTTCATTCCTATCAATTTTTAGGTAACACCTATACGTGATATCATAGGATATGTGTCTCTCGCTCTCTGACTTACTTCAAGTTGTGTGATTATCTGTAGCCTCATCTATGGTGCTGCAAACGGCATTGTTTCATTCTTTTCTGTGTCTAATATTGCATTGTGTACATGGACCACTTTTTCTTCCATTCATCTGATGATGGACATTTTTGTTGCGTCCATGTCTTGGCTATTGTAAATACTGCTGCAATACACGATTTTCCATCCTGTGTCTTTTTGATTCTGGCTTTCACAGGTGACAGGTCCAATAGTGGACCTTCCGGATCATATGGTGACTCAATTTTTACCTTTAAACGCACTGCCATTCTGTTCCTATTATTGGCTGTTACCAGTTTACATCCCACATAGACCGAGAGGTTACGCTATTCTCCACAACTTCTTCAACATCTATTGTTTGTTGACTTTTTGCTGATGGTCATTCTGACTAGTGTGAGGTGATACCTTTGTGTAGATTGGATTTGCATGCGTCTAATAATTCCTGATGTTTTGCGTTTATCAATGTCCTTTTCATTTTTTTTTACGATTCAGCTAAACTTACAACTTCAAATTGCCTTCCTGAAAGATTTGCCGCATTTGGATTTTTTTGGCCATTCCCTACCCCAGGACAGTTTTTGAGGGCATGAGTCATTTACAGCCCTGCAGTCCTTGTGAATATGAATGACCATTAGCAGTGGATTGAAAGCTGCTGTTTGAGGAAACGGCCTTAGGGTGGCAGCATTTCTACGTTGCCAACTCTGCTTGCTAGGGAAACAGAACCTTGCTGCAAGTTGTGCTTTTTGGTTGCAGATTAGAGTGGAATGTGCCAGGACAAACCCCCGTAAGTTTTAGCCTCCTTAATTCTTGTTTGTGTCCTTAAGTTTTAATTTTTATCAGAGCAAATTTGATTGAAATATGTCTTTTGTTCTGGGTGTACAGAATCTTGTTCATGAACACATATACATATATCTATTGATCTTTGTGTCCTTTTCCATGTAGGTTATTACAAATTGTTGAGTAGACCACTCTTGGTATTCCATAGGACTCTGGGGATGATATATTTTATATGTATTAGTATATGTTTGTTAACCCCAATATCCTAATTTATCCATTCCTCACACCTTTTCATTGGCTTAACCACAAGTTTGTCTTCTCAATCTGAGATTGTCTGTCTCTATGGGTATATGTTCATTTTTATGAATTTTCAGATACCATAAGTGATATCATAGGACCTTTGTCTTTCGCATTCTGACTTACTTCACGTTGTGTGATTATCTCTAGGCTCAGCTGTGGTGCTGCATATGCCATTCTTTTATTATTTTTTGCAACTAATATTCCATTCTGTACATGTACCACTTCTTCTTTGTCCAGTCATCTGTTTATGGACCTTTTTTTTGCTTCCATGTTTTGGCTATTTCAGTATTGCTGCCGTGCATGTTTGCCTGTCTGTGCCTTTCCGATTCTGGTCTTCTTAGGGTATAGGCCCATTAGGGGATCGGCCGCATCATATGGTAGCTCAATTTTTACCTTTTAAACGCAGCTCCATTCTGTTCTCATGATTAGCTGTTACCACTTTACATCCAACCATCAGCATAGTGGGTATGCATTTCTCCACCAACCCGTCAGCATTCATTGTTCGTAGACTTTTTACGGATGGCATTTTGAATATTGGGTGGTGAAATCTTTTTGTAGTTTGGATTTGCATCCAACCAATAATTCCTGATATTGAGCTTCTATCCATGTTCTTCTTTTTTTAAAACAACAGAGTGAGTAACACTTACCTCTTCAAACTGTTGTCTTGAACAATTTTCCGTGTTGTGAACTTTTTTGACCATTACCTACCCCAGGACATTTTTTGAGGACACGTGTCATTTATGGCCCTACAATTACTGTGAATCTCAAGTGACCGTTAGCCCTGTGTTTAAAGCTGCTATTGTGGGAAACGTCCACAAGGCGGCAGCATATCTCCATTCCCAAATCTGGTTACTAGGGCAGCAGAGCCTTCCTGAAAGTCGTGTTCCCAGGTTGTAAATTAGAATGGGATATACCAGGGAAAGCCCCAATAACTTTATGTCTCATTAATTGTCGTTCGTGGTTTTAATTTTTTAAATTGGGGTAATGAGTAGAATAGTGTTTGTTCTGGGTGTACACAATCAGGTTGAATTGAACATTATATATATCTATTCATGTACAGAGCCTCTTCCCATGTAAATTACTATTATTTTTTTAATAAACTTTATTTATTTATTTATTTATTTTTGGCTGAGTTGGATCTTCGTTGCTGCATGTGGGCTTTCTCCAGTTGCGGTGAGCGGGGGCTACTCTCCGTTGCGGTGCACGGGCTTCTCACTGCAGTGGCTTCTTTTGTTGTGGAGCACGGGCTCTAGGCGTGTGGGCTTCAGTAGTTGTGGTTCATGGGCTCAGTAGTTATGGCTCATGGGCTCCAGAGCGTAGGCTCATTAGTTGTGGTGCACGAGCTTAGTTGCTCTGCAGCATGTGGGATCTTCCCAACCAGGGATCGAACCTGTGTCCCCTGCATTGGCAGGCGGATTCTTAACCACGGTGCCACCAGGCAAGCCCCCGTGTAAATTATTACAGAGCGTTCAGTAGACCTCCCTTGGTATATGGTCAGTCTTTTTGATACATGTGTTTAATATGTATTTGTATACGTATGGTAACCCTAATCTTAATGTATCCATTCCTCCCACCTTTCCTTTTAGATAACCATAGTTTGTTTTCTAAGTCTGTGAGAGTCTTTCTCTGTGGAAATATGTTCATACGTGTCAGTTGTAAGGTAACAGCTAGGAGTGATATCCCAGGTTATTTGTTGTCTGCTTTCCGACTTACCTCATGTTCTGTGATTATCTCTAGGCTCATCTATGGTGCTGCAAAGAGCAGTGTTTCATCCTTTTCCATGGCGAATATTCCATTGTGTACATGGACCACTTCTTCTTTGTGCATTCATCTGTTGATGGACATTTTGGTTACTTTCAAGTCTTGGCTATTGTAAATACTGCTGCAATACACGATTTTCCATCCTGTGTCTTTTTGATTCTGGCTTTCACAGGTGACAGGTCCAATAGTGGACCTTCCGGATCATATGGTGACTCAATTTTTACCTTTAAACGCACTGCCATTCTGTTCCTATTATATGGTTGTTACCAGTTTACATCCCACTTAGACGGAGAGGTTACACTATTCTCCACAACTTCTTCAACATCTATCGTTTGTTGAGTTTTTGCTGATGGTCATTCTGACTAGTGTGAGGTGATACCTTTGTGTAGATTGGATTTGCATGCGTCTAGTAATTCCTGATGTTTTGCGTTTATCAATGTCCTTTTCATTTTTTTTTTACGATTCAGCTAAACTTACAACTTCAAATTGCCTTCTTGAAAAATTTGGCGTGTTTGGATTTCTTTGGGCATTCCCTACCCCAGGACAGTTTTTGAGGGCATGAGACATTTACAGCCCTGCAGTCCTTGTGAATATTAGTGACCATTAGCAGTGGATTTAAAGCTGCTGTTTGAGGAAACGGCCTTAGGGTGGCAGCATTTCTACGTTGTCAACTCTGCTTGCTAGGGAAACAGAACCTTGCTGCAAGTTGTGCTTTTAGGTTGCAGATTAGAGTGGAATGTGCCAGGACAAACCCCCATAAGTTTTAGCCTCCTTAATTCTTGTTTGTGTCCTTAAGTTTTAATTTTTATCAGAGCAAATTTGATTGAAATATGTCTTTTGTTCTAGGTGTACAGAATCTTGTTCATGAACACATATACATATATCTATTTATCTTTGTGTTCTTTTCCATGTAGGTTATTACAAAGTGTTGAGTAGACCACTCTTGGTATTCCATAGGTCTTTGGGGATGATATATTTTATATGTATTAGTATATGTTTGTTAATCCCAATATCCTAATTTATCCATTCCTCACACCTTTTTATTGGCTTGACCATAAGTTTGTCTTCTCAATCTGAGATTGTCTTTCTCTATGGATATATGTTCATTTTTATGAATTTTCAGATACCATAAGTGATATCATAGGATATTTGTCTTTCGCATTCTGACTTACTTCACGTTGTGTGATTATCTCTAGGCTCATCTGTGGTGCTGCATATGCCATTCTTTTATTATTTTTCACAACTAATATTCCATTCTGTACATGTACCACTTCGTCTTTGTCCATTCATTTGTTTATGGACCTTGTTTTTGCTTCCATGTCTTGGCTATTTCAGTATTGTTGCAGTGCCTGTTTGCCTGTCTGTGACTTTCCGATTGTGGTCTTCTTAGGGTATAGGCCCACTTAGGGGTTCGGCCGCATCATATGGTAGCTCAATTTTTACCTTTTAAAGCAGCTCCATTCAGTTCTCATTAGTGCTGTTACCACTTTACATCCCACCAGCAGCTAGAAGGTACACAGTTCCCTAAAACCTCTTCAGCATTTATAGTTCGTAGACTTTTTGCTGATGGTCATTTGACTGGTGTGAGCTGAATCCTTTGTGGACGTTGGATTTGCATGCGGCTAATAATTCCTTATACTGAGCTTTAGGCATGTCCTTTTTTTTTCTTTTCCTTTTTTTTTAAAGAGTGAGTACAACTTCCGTCTTCATATTAACTTCGTGAAAAATTTGTCATGTGTTGAATTTTCTTGCCTATTCCCTACCCCTGGACATTTTTTGAGGGCATGTGTCATTTACAACCCTGCAGTCCTTGTGACTATTAAGTGACCATTAGCACTGGGTTTAAAGCTGCTGTTGTGGAAAACAGCCACAAGGCGGCAGCATTATTACGTTCTCAACTCTTGTTACTAGGGCAACAGAGTCTTTTTGGAGGTAGTGTTCCGAGGTTGTAAATTAGAGTGGAATGTGCTGGGACAAGCCCCCAGAAGTTTATGTCTCCTTACTTATGTTTGTTTTTAAAATTTAATTTCTATTTCTTTTTGCAGTAAATTTGATTAGAGTGTTGTGATTGTCTGGCTGTACAGAATCTGCTCAATGATTCATACATATGTCTGTTCATCTTCGGATCCTGTTACCATGTATGTTATTACAGAACGTTGAGTAGACCTCCCTTGGTATTTGGTAGGTGTTTTGTCATTATATATTTTATATGGATTGGTGATTCTATAATGCATATAGTTTATATGTTATATGTTTATATACACTTAACATACATTAGTATATGTATGTTAGCCCCATAATCCTAATTTATCCATCCTCCCACCTTTCATTTTGGTTAACCATTAGTTTGTTTTATAAGTCTGTGAGTGTCTTTTTCTGTGGAAATATGTTCATTGGTAGCAATCTGAGGATAATGTGTATAAATGATATCATAGGATATTTGTCATTCCCTTTTGACTTACTTAACGTAATATGATTATTTCTAGGCTCATGTGTAGTCCTGAAAACGGCATTGTTCATTTTTTTTCCGAACCTACTCTTCCATTTGGTACGTATACCACTTCTTCTTTGTCCATTTATCTGTTGATGGACATTTTGTTTGCTTGCATGGCTTGGCTATTGTAAATATTTCTGCAGTGCATGTTTGCCTGTGTGTGCCTTTCCGATTCTGGTCTTCTTAGGGTATAGGCCTATTAGGGGATCGGCCGCATCATATGGTAGCTCAATTTTTACCTTTTAAACGCAGCTCCATTCTGTTCTCATGATTAGCTGTTACCAGTTTACATCCAACCAACAGCATAGTGGGTATGCATTTCTCCACCAACCCGTCAGCATTCATTGTTTGTAGACTTTTTACGGATGGCATTTTGAATATTGGGTGGCGAAATGTTTTTGTAGTTTGGATTTGCGTCCAACCAATAATTCCTGACATTGAGCTTTTATTTATGTTCTTCTTTTTTTTTAAATAACAGAGTGAGTAACACTTACCTCTTCAAACAGTTTTCTTGAAAAATTTTCCGTATTATGAACTTTCTTGGCCATTACCTACCCCAGGACATTTTTGAGGAATCGTGTCATTTATGGCCCTACAATTACTGTGAATCTCAAGTGACCGTTAGCCCTGTGTTTAAAGCTGCTATTGTGGGAAACGGCCACAAGGCGGCAGCATTTCTCCATTCCCAAATCTGGTTACTAGGGCAGCAGAGCCTTCCTGAAAGTCGTGTTCCTAGGTTGTAAATTAGAATGGGATATGCCAGGGAAAACCCCAATAACTTTATGTCTCATTAATTCTTGTTCGTGGTTATAATTTTTTAAATGGGGGTAATGAGTAGAGTAGTGTTTGTTCTGGGTGTGCACAATCAGGATCAATTGAACATTATATATATCTATTCATGTAGAGAGCCTCTTCCCATGTAAATTACTATTATTTTTTTTTTTATAAATTTTATTTATTTATTTATTTATTTTTGGCTGAGTTGGATCTTCGTTGCTGCATGTGGGCTTTCTCCAGTTGCAGTGAGTGGGGGCTACTCTCCGTTGCGGTGCACGGGCTTCTCACTGCAGTGGCTTCTCTTGTTGCGGAGCATGGGCTGTAGGCGTGCGGGCTTCAGTAGTTGTGGTGCATGGGCTCCGGAGCGTAGGCTCATTAGTTGTGGTGCACGAGCTTAGTTGCTCTGCAGCATGTGGGATCTTCCCGAACCAGGGATCGAACCTGTGTCCTCTGCATTGGCAGGCGGATTCTTAACCACGGTGCCACCAGGCAAGCCCCTGTGTAAATTATTACAGAGCGTTCAGTAGACCTCCCTTGGTATATGGTCAGTCTTTTTGATACATGTGTTTAATATGTATTTGTATACGTATGGTAACCCTAATCTTAATGTATCCATTCCTCCCACCTTTCCTTTTAGATAACCATAGTTTGTTTTCTAAGTCTGTGAGAGTCTTTCTCTGTGGAAATATGTTCATACGTGTCAGTTGTTAGGTAACAGCTAGGAGTGATATCACAGGTTATTTGTCGTCTGCTTTCCGACTTACCTCATGTTCTGTGATTATCTCTAGGCTCATCTATGGTGCTGCAAAGAGCAGTGTTTCATCCTTTTCCATGGTGAATATTCCATTGTGTACATGGACCACTTCTTCTTTGTGCATTCATCTGTTGATGGACATTTTGGTTACTTCCAAGTCTTGGCTATGGTAAATATTGATGCAGTGCAGGATTGCCAGCCTGTGTCTTTTGGATTCTGGTCTTCTCAGGGGTTAAGCCCAGCTGTGGGCCTACTAGATCATATGGCAGTTCAATTTTTACCTTTCAACGCACCTCCATTCTGTTCTCACTACTGGCTGTTAGCAGTTTACATCCCACCAGCAACTAGAGGGTACACAGATCTCTAAAACCCCTTCAGCATTTATTGTTTGTAGACTTTTTACTGATGGCATTTTGAGTAGTTGGGTGGTGATACCTTTTTGTAGTTTGGATCTGCATGCGTCTAATAATTCCCGATATAGAGCTTTTATCTACGTCCGTTTTCTTTCTTTTTTTGAAAAGTGAAACAGAGAAACTTAGCTCTTCAAATTGTTTCCTTGAAAAATGTGCCATGTTCTGTGAATTCCTGTGGCCATTACCTGCACCAGGACATTTTTTGAGGGCAGGTGTCGTTTACAGCCCTGTAGTAATTGTGACTATCACATGACCATTAGTTCTGCGTTTAAAGCTGCTGTCGCAGGGAACGGCCACAAGGGGGCAGCATTTCTATATTCCCAACTCTGGTTACTAGGGCAACAGAGCCTTCCTGGAAGTCCTGTTTGTAGGTTGTAGAGTAGAGTGGAATGTGCCAGGACAAACCCCCAAAAACTATGTCTACTTATTTGTTGTTGGTATTCTCAGTTTAATTTTCATTTTTCTCAGAGCAAATTTGATTGCAATGTTGTGTTTGTTCTAGGTGTACAGAGTCTCTTTCATTGACTCATATATCTTTTCATGTTTGGATCCTGTTCCATATAGGTTATTACAGAATGTTGTATAGACCTCTCTTGGTATTCGGTATGTCTGATGATTATATATTTTATAAGTATTAGCATATGTCTGTTAAACCCAATATCCTCCGTTATACATTCCTCACAGCTTTCCATTTGGTTAACCACAAGCTTGTTATTTGAACGCGTGAGTGTCCTTCTCTGTGGAAATAGGTTCATTCCTATCAATTTTTAGGTAACACCTATACGTGATATCATAGGATATGTGTCTCTCGCTCTCTGACTTACTTCAAGTTGTGTGATTATCTGTAGCCTCATCTATGGTGCTGCAAACGGCATTGTTTCATTCTTTTCTGTGTCTAATATTGCATTGTGTACATGGACCACTTTTTCTTCCATTCATCTGATGATGGACATTTTTGTTGCGTCCATGTCTTGGCTATTGTAAATACTGCTGCAATACACGATTTTCCATCCTGTGTCTTTTTGATTCTGGCTTTCACAGGTGACAGGTCCAATAGTGGACCTTCCGGATCATATGGTGACTCAATTTTTACCTTTAAACGCACTGCCATTCTGTTCCTATTATTGGCTGTTACCAGTTTACATCCCACATAGACCGAGAGGTTACGCTATTCTCCACAACTTCTTCAACATCTATTGTTTGTTGACTTTTTGCTGATGGTCATTCTGACTAGTGTGAGGTGATACCTTTGTGTAGATTGGATTTGCATGCGTCTAATAATTCCTGATGTTTTGCGTTTATCAATGTCCTTTTCATTTTTTTTTACGATTCAGCTAAACTTACAACTTCAAATTGCCTTCCTGAAAAATTTGCCGCATTTGGATTTTTTTGGCCATTCCCTACCCCAGGACAGTTTTTGAGGGCATGAGTCATTTACAGCCCTGCAGTCCTTGTGAATATGAATGACCATTAGCAGTGGATTGAAAGCTGCTGTTTGAGGAAACGGCCTTAGGGTGGCAGCATTTCTACGTTGCCAACTCTGCTTGCTAGGGAAACAGAACCTTGCTGCAAGTTGTGCTTTTTGGTTGCAGATTAGAGTGGAATGTGCCAGGACAAACCCCCGTAAGTTTTAGCCTCCTTAATTCTTGTTTGTGTCCTTAAGTTTTAATTTTTATCAGAGCAAATTTGATTGAAATATGTCTTTTGTTCTAGGTGTACAGAATCTTGTTCATGAACACATATACATATATCTATTGATCTTTGTGTCCTTTTCCATGTAGGTTATTACAAATTGTTGAGTAGACCACTCTTGGTATTCCATAGGACTCTGGGGATGATATATTTTATATGTATTAGTATATGTTTGTTAACCCCAATATCCTAATTTATCCATTCCTCACACCTTTTCATTGGCTTAACCACAAGTTTGTCTTCTCAATCTGAGATTGTCTGTCTCTATGGGTATATGTTCATTTTTATGAATTTTCAGATACCATAAGTGATATCATAGGACCTTTGTCTTTCGCATTCTGACTTACTTCACGTTGTGTGATTATCTCTAGGCTCAGCTGTGGTGCTGCATATGCCATTCTTTTATTATTTTTTGCAACTAATATTCCATTCTGTACATGTACCACTTCTTCTTTGTCCAGTCATCTGTTTATGGACCTCTTTTTTGCTTCCATGTTTTGGCTATTTCAGTATTGCTGCCGTGCATGTTTGCCTGTCTGTGCCTTTCCGATTCTGGTCTTCTTAGGGTATAGGCCCATTAGGGGATCGGCCGCATCATATGGTAGCTCAATTTTTACCTTTTAAACGCAGCTCCATTCTGTTCTCATGATTAGCTGTTACCACTTTACATCCAACCATCAGCATAGTGGGTATGCATTTCTCCACCAACCCGTCAGCATTCATTGTTCGTAGACTTTTTACGGATGGCATTTTGAATATTGGGTGGTGAAATCTTTTTGTAGTTTGGATTTGCATCCAACCAATAATTCCTGATATTGAGCTTCTATCCATGTTCTTCTTTTTTTAAAACAACAGAGTGAGTAACACTTACCTCTTCAAACTGTTGTCTTGAACAATTTTCCGTGTTGTGAACTTTTTTGACCATTACCTACCCCAGGACATTTTTTGAGGACACGTGTCATTTATGGCCCTACAATTACTGTGAATCTCAAGTGACCGTTAGCCCTGTGTTTAAAGCTGCTATTGTGGGAAACGTCCACAAGGCGGCAGCATATCTCCATTTCCAAATCTGGTTACTAGGGCAGCAGAGCCTTCCTGAAAGTCGTGTTCCCAGGTTGTAAATTAGAATGGGATATACCAGGGAAAGCCCCAATAACTTTATGTCTCATTAATTGTCGTTCGTGGTTTTAATTTTTTAAATTGGGGTAATGAGTAGAATAGTGTTTGTTCTGGGTGTACACAATCAGGTTGAATTGAACATTATATATATCTATTCATGTACAGAGCCTCTTCCCATGTAAATTACTATTATTTTTTTAATAAACTTTATTTATTTATTTATTTATTTTTGGCTGAGTTGGATCTTCGTTGCTGCATGTGGGCTTTCTCCAGTTGCGGTGAGCGGGGGCTACTCTCCGTTGCGGTGCACGGGCTTCTCACTGCAGTGGCTTCTTTTGTTGTGGAGCACGGGCTCTAGGCGTGTGGGCTTCAGTAGTTGTGGTTCATGGGCTCAGTAGTTATGGCTCATGGGCTCCAGAGCGTAGGCTCATTAGTTGTGGTGCACGAGCTTAGTTGCTCTGCAGCATGTGGGATCTTCCCAACCAGGGATCGAACCTGTGTCCCCTGCATTGGCAGGCGGATTCTTAACCACGGTGCCACCAGGCAAGCCCCCGTGTAAATTATTACAGAGCGTTCAGTAGACCTCCCTTGGTATATGGTCAGTCTTTTTGATACATGTGTTTAATATGTATTTGTATACGTATGGTAACCCTAATCTTAATGTATCCATTCCTCCCACCTTTCCTTTTAGATAACCATAGTTTGTTTTCTAAGTCTGTGAGAGTCTTTCTCTGTGGAAATATGTTCATACGTGTCAGTTGTAAGGTAACAGCTAGGAGTGATATCCCAGGTTATTTGTTGTCTGCTTTCCGACTTACCTCATGTTCTGTGATTATCTCTAGGCTCATCTATGGTGCTGCAAAGAGCAGTGTTTCATCCTTTTCCATGGCGAATATTCCATTGTGTACATGGACCACTTCTTCTTTGTGCATTCATCTGTTGATGGACATTTTGGTTACTTTCAAGTCTTGGCTATTGTAAATACTGCTGCAATACACGATTTTCCATCCTGTGTCTTTTTGATTCTGGCTTTCACAGGTGACAGGTCCAATAGTGGACCTTCCGGATCATATGGTGACTCAATTTTTACCTTTAAACGCACTGCCATTCTGTTCCTATTATATGGTTGTTACCAGTTTACATCCCACTTAGACGGAGAGGTTACACTATTCTCCACAACTTCTTCAACATCTATCGTTTGTTGAGTTTTTGCTGATGGTCATTCTGACTAGTGTGAGGTGATACCTTTGTGTAGATTGGATTTGCATGCGTCTAGTAATTCCTGATGTTTTGCGTTTATCAATGTCCTTTTCATTTTTTTTTACGATTCAGCTAAACTTACAACTTCAAATTGCCTTCTTGAAAAATTTGGCGTGTTTGGATTTCTTTGGGCATTCCCTACCCCAGGACAGTTTTTGAGGGCATGAGACATTTACAGCCCTGCAGTCCTTGTGAATATTAGTGACCATTAGCAGTGGATTTAAAGCTGCTGTTTGAGGAAACGGCCTTAGGGTGGCAGCATTTCTACGTTGTCAACTCTGCTTGCTAGGGAAACAGAACCTTGCTGCAAGTTGTGCTTTTAGGTTGCAGATTAGAGTGGAATGTGCCAGGACAAACCCCCATAAGTTTTAGCCTCCTTAATTCTTGTTTGTGTCCTTAAGTTTTAATTTTTATCAGAGCAAATTTGATTGAAATATGTCTTTTGTTCTAGGTGTACAGAATCTTGTTCATGAACACATATACATATATCTATTTATCTTTGTGTTCTTTTCCATGTAGGTTATTACAAAGTGTTGAGTAGACCACTCTTGGTATTCCATAGGTCTTTGGGGATGATATATTTTATATGTATTAGTATATGTTTGTTAATCCCAATATCCTAATTTATCCATTCCTCACACCTTTTTATTGGCTTGACCATAAGTTTGTCTTCTCAATCTGAGATTGTCTTTCTCTATGGATATATGTTCATTTTTATGAATTTTCAGATACCATAAGTGATATCATAGGATATTTGTCTTTCGCATTCTGACTTACTTCACGTTGTGTGATTATCTCTAGGCTCATCTGTGGTGCTGCATATGCCATTCTTTTATTATTTTTCACAACTAATATTCCATTCTGTACATGTACCACTTCGTCTTTGTCCATTCATTTGTTTATGGACCTTGTTTTTGCTTCCATGTCTTGGCTATTTCAGTATTGTTGCAGTGCCTGTTTGCCTGTCTGTGACTTTCCGATTGTGGTCTTCTTAGGGTATAGGCCCACTTAGGGGTTCGGCCGCATCATATGGTAGCTCAATTTTTACCTTTTAAAGCAGCTCCATTCAGTTCTCATTAGTGCTGTTACCACTTTACATCCCACCAGCAGCTAGAAGGTACACAGTTCCCTAAAACCTCTTCAGCATTTATAGTTCGTAGACTTTTTGCTGATGGTCATTTGACTGGTGTGAGCTGAATCCTTTGTGGACGTTGGATTTGCATGCGGCTAATAATTCCTTATACTGAGCTTTAGGCATGTCCTTTTTTTTTCTTTTCCTTTTTTTTTAAAGAGTGAGTACAACTTCCGTCTTCATATTAACTTCGTGAAAAATTTGTCATGTGTTGAATTTTCTTGCCTATTCCCTACCCCTGGACATTTTTTGAGGGCATGTGTCATTTACAACCCTGCAGTCCTTGTGACTATTAAGTGACCATTAGCACTGGGTTTAAAGCTGCTGTTGTGGAAAACAGCCACAAGGCGGCAGCATTATTACGTTCTCAACTCTTGTTACTAGGGCAACAGAGTCTTTTTGGAGGTAGTGTTCCGAGGTTGTAAATTAGAGTGGAATGTGCTGGGACAAGCCCCCAGAAGTTTATGTCTCCTTACTTATGTTTGTTTTTAAAATTTGATTTCTATTTCTTTTTGCAGTAAATTTGATTAGAGTGTTGTGATTGTCTGGCTGTACAGAATCTGCTCAATGATTCATACATATGTCTGTTCATCTTCGGATCCTGTTACCATGTATGTTATTACAGAACGTTGAGTAGACCTCCCTTGGTATTTGGTAGGTGTTTTGTCATTATATATTTTATATGGATTGGTGATTCTATAATGCATATAGTTTATATGTTATATGTTTATATACACTTAACATACATTAGTATATGTATGTTAGCCCCATAATCCTAATTTATCCATCCTCCCACCTTTCATTTTGGTTAACCATTAGTTTGTTTTATAAGTCTGTGAGTGTCTTTTTCTGTGGAAATATGTTCATTGGTAGCAATCTGAGGATAATGTGTATAAATGATATCATAGGATATTTGTCATTCCCTTTTGACTTACTTAACGTAATATGATTATTTCTAGGCTCATGTGTAGTCCTGAAAACGGCATTGTTCATTTTTTTTCCGAACCTACTCTTCCATTTGGTACGTATACCACTTCTTCTTTGTCCATTTATCTGTTGATGGACATTTTGTTTGCTTGCATGGCTTGGCTATTGTAAATATTTCTGCAGTGCATGTTTGCCTGTGTGTGCCTTTCCGATTCTGGTCTTCTTAGGGTATAGGCCTATTAGGGGATCGGCCGCATCATATGGTAGCTCAATTTTTACCTTTTAAACGCAGCTCCATTCTGTTCTCATGATTAGCTGTTACCAGTTTACATCCAACCAACAGCATAGTGGGTATGCATTTCTCCACCAACCCGTCAGCATTCATTGTTTGTAGACTTTTTACGGATGGCATTTTGAATATTGGGTGGCGAAATGTTTTTGTAGTTTGGATTTGCGTCCAACCAATAATTCCTGACATTGAGCTTTTATTTATGTTCTTCTTTTTTTTTAAATAACAGAGTGAGTAACACTTACCTCTTCAAACAGTTTTCTTGAAAAATTTTCCGTATTATGAACTTTCTTGGCCATTACCTACCCCAGGACATTTTTGAGGAATCGTGTCATTTATGGCCCTACAATTACTGTGAATCTCAAGTGACCGTTAGCCCTGTGTTTAAAGCTGCTATTGTGGGAAACGGCCACAAGGCGGCAGCATTTCTCCATTCCCAAATCTGGTTACTAGGGCAGCAGAGCCTTCCTGAAAGTCGTGTTCCTAGGTTGTAAATTAGAATGGGATATGCCAGGGAAAACCCCAATAACTTTATGTCTCATTAATTCTTGTTCGTGGTTATAATTTTTTAAATGGGGGTAATGAGTAGAGTAGTGTTTGTTCTGGGTGTGCACAATCAGGATCAATTGAACATTATATATATCTATTCATGTAGAGAGCCTCTTCCCATGTAAATTACTATTATTTTTTTTTTATAAATTTTATTTATTTATTTATTTATTTTTGGCTGAGTTGGATCTTCGTTGCTGCATGTGGGCTTTCTCCAGTTGCAGTGAGTGGGGGCTACTCTCCGTTGCGGTGCACGGGCTTCTCACTGCAGTGGCTTCTCTTGTTGCGGAGCATGGGCTGTAGGCGTGCGGGCTTCAGTAGTTGTGGTGCATGGGCTCCGGAGCGTAGGCTCATTAGTTGTGGTGCACGAGCTTAGTTGCTCTGCAGCATGTGGGATCTTCCCGAACCAGGGATCGAACCTGTGTCCTCTGCATTGGCAGGCGGATTCTTAACCACGGTGCCACCAGGCAAGCCCCTGTGTAAATTATTACAGAGCGTTCAGTAGACCTCCCTTGGTATATGGTCAGTCTTTTTGATACATGTGTTTAATATGTATTTGTATACGTATGGTAACCCTAATCTTAATGTATCCATTCCTCCCACCTTTCCTTTTAGATAACCATAGTTTGTTTTCTAAGTCTGTGAGAGTCTTTCTCTGTGGAAATATGTTCATACGTGTCAGTTGTTAGGTAACAGCTAGGAGTGATATCACAGGTTATTTGTCGTCTGCTTTCCGACTTACCTCATGTTCTGTGATTATCTCTAGGCTCATCTATGGTGCTGCAAAGAGCAGTGTTTCATCCTTTTCCATGGTGAATATTCCATTGTGTACATGGACCACTTCTTCTTTGTGCATTCATCTGTTGATGGACATTTTGGTTACTTCCAAGTCTTGGCTATGGTAAATATTGATGCAGTGCAGGATTGCCAGCCTGTGTCTTTTGGATTCTGGTCTTCTCAGGGGTTAAGCCCAGCTGTGGGCCTACTAGATCATATGGCAGTTCAATTTTTACCTTTCAACGCACCTCCATTCTGTTCTCACTACTGGCTGTTAGCAGTTTACATCCCACCAGCAACTAGAGGGTACACAGATCTCTAAAACCCCTTCAGCATTTATTGTTTGTAGACTTTTTACTGATGGCATTTTGAGTAGTTGGGTGGTGATACCTTTTTGTAGTTTGGATCTGCATGCGTCTAATAATTCCCGATATAGAGCTTTTATCTACGTCCGTTTTCTTTCTTTTTTTGAAAAGTGAAACAGAGAAACTTAGCTCTTCAAATTGTTTCCTTGAAAAATGTGCCATGTTCTGTGAATTCCTGTGGCCATTACCTGCACCAGGACATTTTTTGAGGGCAGGTGTCGTTTACAGCCCTGTAGTAATTGTGACTATCACATGACCATTAGTTCTGCGTTTAAAGCTGCTGTTGCAGGGAACGGCCACAAGGGGGCAGCATTTCTATATTCCCAACTCTGGTTACTAGGGCAACAGAGCCTTCCTGGAAGTCCTGTTTGTAGGTTGTAGAGTAGAGTGGAATGTGCCAGGACAAACCCCCAAAAACTATGTCTACTTATTTGTTGTTGGTATTCTCAGTTTAATTTTCATTTTTCTCAGAGCAAATTTGATTGCAATGTTGTGTTTGTTCTAGGTGTACAGAGTCTCTTTCATTGATTCATATATCTTTTCATGTTTGGATCCTGTTCCATATAGGTTATTACAGAATGTTGTATAGACCTCTCTTGGTATTCGGTATGTCTGATGATTATATATTTTATAAGTATTAGCATATGTCTGTTAAACCCAATATCCTCCGTTATACATTCCTCACAGCTTTCCATTTGGTTAACCACAAGCTTGTTATTTGAACGCGTGAGTGTCCTTCTCTGTGGAAATAGGTTCATTCCTATCAATTTTTAGGTAACACCTATACGTGATATCATAGGATATGTGTCTCTCGCTCTCTGACTTACTTCAAGTTGTGTGATTATCTGTAGCCTCATCTATGGTGCTGCAAACGGCATTGTTTCATTCTTTTCTGTGTCTAATATTGCATTGTGTACATGGACCACTTTTTCTTCCATTCATCTGATGATGGACATTTTTGTTGCGTCCATGTCTTGGCTATTGTAAATACTGCTGCAATACACGATTTTCCATCCTGTGTCTTTTTGATTCTGGCTTTCACAGGTGACAGGTCCAATAGTGGACCTTCCGGATCATATGGTGACTCAATTTTTACCTTTAAACGCACTGCCATTCTGTTCCTATTATATGGTTGTTACCAGTTTACATCCCACTTAGACGGAGAGGTTACACTATTCTCCACAACTTCTTCAACATCTATCGTTTGTTGAGTTTTTGCTGATGGTCATTCTGACTAGTGTGAGGTGATACCTTTGTGTAGATTGGATTTGCATGCGTCTAGTAATTCCTGATGTTTTGCGTTTATCAATGTCCTTTTCATTTTTTTTTACGATTCAGCTAAACTTACAACTTCAAATTGCCTTCTTGAAAAATTTGGCGTGTTTGGATTTCTTTGGGCATTCCCTACCCCAGGACAGTTTTTGAGGGCATGAGACATTTACAGCCCTGCAGTCCTTGTGAATATTAGTGACCATTAGCAGTGGATTTAAAGCTGCTGTTTGAGGAAACGGCCTTAGGGTGGCAGCATTTCTACGTTGTCAACTCTGCTTGCTAGGGAAACAGAACCTTGCTGCAAGTTGTGCTTTTAGGTTGCAGATTAGAGTGGAATGTGCCAGGACAAACCCCCATAAGTTTTAGCCTCCTTAATTCTTGTTTGTGTCCTTAAGTTTTAATTTTTATCAGAGCAAATTTGATTGAAATATGTCTTTTGTTCTAGGTGTACAGAATCTTGTTCATGAACACATATACATATATCTATTTATCTTTGTGTTCTTTTCCATGTAGGTTATTACAAAGTGTTGAGTAGACCACTCTTGGTATTCCATAGGTCTTTGGGGATGATATATTTTATATGTATTAGTATATGTTTGTTAATCCCAATATCCTAATTTATCCATTCCTCACACCTTTTTATTGGCTTGACCATAAGTTTGTCTTCTCAATCTGAGATTGTCTTTCTCTATGGATATATGTTCATTTTTATGAATTTTCAGATACCATAAGTGATATCATAGGATATTTGTCTTTCGCATTCTGACTTACTTCACGTTGTGTGATTATCTCTAGGCTCATCTGTGGTGCTGCATATGCCATTCTTTTATTATTTTTCACAACTAATATTCCATTCTGTACATGTACCACTTCGTCTTTGTCCATTCATTTGTTTATGGACCTTGTTTTTGCTTCCATGTCTTGGCTATTTCAGTATTGTTGCAGTGCCTGTTTGCCTGTCTGTGACTTTCCGATTGTGGTCTTCTTAGGGTATAGGCCCACTTAGGGGTTCGGCCGCATCATATGGTAGCTCAATTTTTACCTTTTAAAGCAGCTCCATTCAGTTCTCATTAGTGCTGTTACCACTTTACATCCCACCAGCAGCTAGAAGGTACACAGTTCCCTAAAACCTCTTCAGCATTTATAGTTCGTAGACTTTTTGCTGATGGTCATTTGACTGGTGTGAGCTGAATCCTTTGTGGACGTTGGATTTGCATGCGGCTAATAATTCCTTATACTGAGCTTTAGGCATGTCCTTTTTTTTTCTTTTCCTTTTTTTTTAAAGAGTGAGTACAACTTCCGTCTTCATATTAACTTCGTGAAAAATTTGTCATGTGTTGAATTTTCTTGCCTATTCCCTACCCCTGGACATTTTTTGAGGGCATGTGTCATTTACAACCCTGCAGTCCTTGTGACTATTAAGTGACCATTAGCACTGGGTTTAAAGCTGCTGTTGTGGATAACAGCCACAAGGCGGCAGCATTATTACGTTCTCAACTCTTGTTACTAGGGCAACAGAGTCTTTTTGGAGGTAGTGTTCCGAGGTTGTAAATTAGAGTGGAATGTGCTGGGACAAGCCCCCAGAAGTTTATGTCTCCTTACTTATGTTTGTTTTTAAAATTTAATTTCTATTTCTTTTTGCAGTAAATTTGATTAGAGTGTTGTGATTGTCTGGCTGTACAGAATCTGCTCAATGATTCATACATATGTCTGTTCATCTTCGGATCCTGTTACCATGTATGTTATTACAGAACGTTGAGTAGACCTCCCTTGGTATTTGGTAGGTGTTTTGTCATTATATATTTTATATGGATTGGTGATTCTATAATGCATATAGTTTATATGTTATATGTTTATATACACTTAACATACATTAGTATATGTATGTTAGCCCCATAATCCTAATTTATCCATCCTCCCACCTTTCATTTTGGTTAACCATTAGTTTGTTTTATAAGTCTGTGAGTGTCTTTTTCTGTGGAAATATGTTCATTGGTAGCAATCTGAGGATAATGTGTATAAATGATATCATAGGATATTTGTCATTCCCTTTTGACTTACTTAACGTAATATGATTATTTCTAGGCTCATGTGTAGTCCTGAAAACGGCATTGTTCATTTTTTTTCCGAACCTACTCTTCCATTTGGTACGTATACCACTTCTTCTTTGTCCATTTATCTGTTGATGGACATTTTGTTTGCTTGCATGGCTTGGCTATTGTAAATATTTCTGCAGTGCATGTTTGCCTGTGTGTGCCTTTCCGATTCTGGTCTTCTTAGGGTATAGGCCTATTAGGGGATCGGCCGCATCATATGGTAGCTCAATTTTTACCTTTTAAACGCAGCTCCATTCTGTTCTCATGATTAGCTGTTACCAGTTTACATCCAACCAACAGCATAGTGGGTATGCATTTCTCCACCAACCCGTCAGCATTCATTGTTTGTAGACTTTTTACGGATGGCATTTTGAATATTGGGTGGCGAAATGTTTTTGTAGTTTGGATTTGCGTCCAACCAATAATTCCTGACATTGAGCTTTTATTTATGTTCTTCTTTTTTTTTAAATAACAGAGTGAGTAACACTTACCTCTTCAAACAGTTTTCTTGAAAAATTTTCCGTATTATGAACTTTCTTGGCCATTACCTACCCCAGGACATTTTTGAGGAATCGTGTCATTTATGGCCCTACAATTACTGTGAATCTCAAGTGACCGTTAGCCCTGTGTTTAAAGCTGCTATTGTGGGAAACGGCCACAAGGCGGCAGCATTTCTCCATTCCCAAATCTGGTTACTAGGGCAGCAGAGCCTTCCTGAAAGTCGTGTTCCTAGGTTGTAAATTAGAATGGGATATGCCAGGGAAAACCCCAATAACTTTATGTCTCATTAATTCTTGTTCGTGGTTATAATTTTTTAAATGGGGGTAATGAGTAGAGTAGTGTTTGTTCTGGGTGTGCACAATCAGGATCAATTGAACATTATATATATCTATTCATGTAGAGAGCCTCTTCCCATGTAAATTACTATTATTTTTCTTTTTAAAAATTTTATTTATTTATTTATTTATTTTTGGCTGAGTTGGATCTTCGTTGCTGCATGTGGGCTTTCTCCAGTTGCAGTGAGTGGGGGCTACTCTCCGTTGCGGTGCACGGGCTTCTCACTGCAGTGGCTTCTCTTGTTGCGGAGCATGGGCTGTAGGCGTGCGGGCTTCAGTAGTTGTGGTGCATGGGCTCCGGAGCGTAGGCTCATTAGTTGTGGTGCACGAGCTTAGTTGCTCTGCAGCATGTGGGATCTTCCCGAACCAGGGATCGAACCTGTGTCCTCTGCATTGGCAGGCGGATTCTTAACCACGGTGCCACCAGGCAAGCCCCTGTGTAAATTATTACAGAGCGTTCAGTAGACCTCCCTTGGTATATGGTCAGTCTTTTTGATACATGTGTTTAATATGTATTTGTATACGTATGGTAACCCTAATCTTAATGTATCCATTCCTCCCACCTTTCCTTTTAGATAACCATAGTTTGTTTTCTAAGTCTGTGAGAGTCTTTCTCTGTGGAAATATGTTCATACGTGTCAGTTGTTAGGTAACAGCTAGGAGTGATATCACAGGTTATTTGTCGTCTGCTTTCCGACTTACCTCATGTTCTGTGATTATCTCTAGGCTCATCTATGGTGCTGCAAAGAGCAGTGTTTCATCCTTTTCCATGGTGAATATTCCATTGTGTACATGGACCACTTCTTCTTTGTGCATTCATCTGTTGATGGACATTTTGGTTACTTCCAAGTCTTGGCTATGGTAAATATTGATGCAGTGCAGGATTGCCAGCCTGTGTCTTTTGGATTCTGGTCTTCTCAGGGGTTAAGCCCAGCTGTGGGCCTACTAGATCATAAGGCAGTTCAATTTTTACCTTTCAACGCACCTCCATTCTGTTCTCACTACTGGCTGTTAGCAGTTTACATCCCACCAGCAACTAGAGGGTACACAGATCTCTAAAACCCCTTCAGCATTTATTGTTTGTAGACTTTTTACTGATGGCATTTTGAGTAGTTGGGTGGTGATACCTTTTTGTAGTTTGGATCTGCATGCGTCTAATAATTCCCGATATAGAGCTTTTATCTACGTCCGTTTTCTTTCTTTTTTTGAAAAGTGAAACAGAGAAACTTAGCTCTTCAAATTGTTTCCTTGAAAAATGTGCCATGTTCTGTGAATTCCTGTGGCCATTACCTGCACCAGGACATTTTTTGAGGGCAGGTGTCGTTTACAGCCCTGTAGTAATTGTGACTATCACATGACCATTAGTTCTGCGTTTAAAGCTGCTGTTGCAGGGAACGGCCACAAGGGGGCAGCATTTCTATATTCCCAACTCTGGTTACTAGGGCAACAGAGCCTTCCTGGAAGTCCTGTTTGTAGGTTGTAGAGTAGAGTGGAATGTGCCAGGACAAACCCCCAAAAACTATGTCTACTTATTTGTTGTTGGTATTCTCAGTTTAATTTTCATTTTTCTCAGAGCAAATTTGATTGCAATGTTGTGTTTGTTCTAGGTGTACAGAGTCTCTTTCATTGATTCATATATCTTTTCATGTTTGGATCCTGTTCCATATAGGTTATTACAGAATGTTGTATAGACCTCTCTTGGTATTCGGTATGTCTGATGATTATATATTTTATAAGTATTAGCATATGTCTGTTAAACCCAATATCCTCCGTTATACATTCCTCACAGCTTTCCATTTGGTTAACCACAAGCTTGTTATTTGAACGCGTGAGTGTCCTTCTCTGTGGAAATAGGTTCATTCCTATCAATTTTTAGGTAACACCTATACGTGATATCATAGGATATGTGTCTCTCGCTCTCTGACTTACTTCAAGTTGTGTGATTATCTGTAGCCTCATCTATGGTGCTGCAAACGGCATTGTTTCATTCTTTTCTGTGTCTAATATTGCATTGTGTACATGGACCACTTTTTCTTCCATTCATCTGATGATGGACATTTTTGTTGCGTCCATGTCTTGGCTATTGTAAATACTGCTGCAATACACGATTTTCCATCCTGTGTCTTTTTGATTCTGGCTTTCACAGGTGACAGGTCCAATAGTGGACCTTCCGGATCATATGGTGACTCAATTTTTACCTTTAAACGCACTGCCATTCTGTTCCTATTATATGGTTGTTACCAGTTTACATCCCACTTAGACGGAGAGGTTACACTATTCTCCACAACTTCTTCAACATCTATCGTTTGTTGAGTTTTTGCTGATGGTCATTCTGACTAGTGTGAGGTGATACCTTTGTGTAGATTGGATTTGCATGCGTCTAGTAATTCCTGATGTTTTGCGTTTATCAATGTCCTTTTCATTTTTTTTTACGATTCAGCTAAACTTACAACTTCAAATTGCCTTCTTGAAAAATTTGGCGTGTTTGGATTTCTTTGGGCATTCCCTACCCCAGGACAGTTTTTGAGGGCATGAGACATTTACAGCCCTGCAGTCCTTGTGAATATTAGTGACCATTAGCAGTGGATTTAAAGCTGCTGTTTGAGGAAACGGCCTTAGGGTGGCAGCATTTCTACGTTGTCAACTCTGCTTGCTAGGGAAACAGAACCTTGCTGCAAGTTGTGCTTTTAGGTTGCAGATTAGAGTGGAATGTGCCAGGACAAACCCCCATAAGTTTTAGCCTCCTTAATTCTTGTTTGTGTCCTTAAGTTTTAATTTTTATCAGAGCAAATTTGATTGAAATATGTCTTTTGTTCTAGGTGTACAGAATCTTGTTCATGAACACATATACATATATCTATTTATCTTTGTGTTCTTTTCCATGTAGGTTATTACAAAGTGTTGAGTAGACCACTCTTGGTATTCCATAGGTCTTTGGGGATGATATATTTTATATGTATTAGTATATGTTTGTTAATCCCAATATCCTAATTTATCCATTCCTCACACCTTTTTATTGGCTTGACCATAAGTTTGTCTTCTCAATCTGAGATTGTCTTTCTCTATGGATATATGTTCATTTTTATGAATTTTCAGATACCATAAGTGATATCATAGGATATTTGTCTTTCGCATTCTGACTTACTTCACGTTGTGTGATTATCTCTAGGCTCATCTGTGGTGCTGCATATGCCATTCTTTTATTATTTTTCACAACTAATATTCCATTCTGTACATGTACCACTTCGTCTTTGTCCATTCATTTGTTTATGGACCTTGTTTTTGCTTCCATGTCTTGGCTATTTCAGTATTGTTGCAGTGCCTGTTTGCCTGTCTGTGACTTTCCGATTGTGGTCTTCTTAGGGTATAGGCCCACTTAGGGGTTCGGCCGCATCATATGGTAGCTCAATTTTTACCTTTTAAAGCAGCTCCATTCAGTTCTCATTAGTGCTGTTACCACTTTACATCCCACCAGCAGCTAGAAGGTACACAGTTCCCTAAAACCTCTTCAGCATTTATAGTTCGTAGACTTTTTGCTGATGGTCATTTGACTGGTGTGAGCTGAATCCTTTGTGGACGTTGGATTTGCATGCGGCTAATAATTCCTTATACTGAGCTTTAGGCATGTCCTTTTTTTTTCTTTTCCTTTTTTTTTAAAGAGTGAGTACAACTTCCGTCTTCATATTAACTTCGTGAAAAATTTGTCATGTGTTGAATTTTCTTGCCTATTCCCTACCCCTGGACATTTTTTGAGGGCATGTGTCATTTACAACCCTGCAGTCCTTGTGACTATTAAGTGACCATTAGCACTGGGTTTAAAGCTGCTGTTGTGGATAACAGCCACAAGGCGGCAGCATTATTACGTTCTCAACTCTTGTTACTAGGGCAACAGAGTCTTTTTGGAGGTAGTGTTCCGAGGTTGTAAATTAGAGTGGAATGTGCTGGGACAAGCCCCCAGAAGTTTATGTCTCCTTACTTATGTTTGTTTTTAAAATTTAATTTCTATTTCTTTTTGCAGTAAATTTGATTAGAGTGTTGTGATTGTCTGGCTGTACAGAATCTGCTCAATGATTCATACATATGTCTGTTCATCTTCGGATCCTGTTACCATGTATGTTATTACAGAACGTTGAGTAGACCTCCCTTGGTATTTGGTAGGTGTTTTGTCATTATATATTTTATATGGATTGGTGATTCTATAATGCATATAGTTTATATGTTATATGTTTATATACACTTAACATACATTAGTATATGTATGTTAGCCCCATAATCCTAATTTATCCATCCTCCCACCTTTCATTTTGGTTAACCATTAGTTTGTTTTATAAGTCTGTGAGTGTCTTTTTCTGTGGAAATATGTTCATTGGTAGCAATCTGAGGATAATGTGTATAAATGATATCATAGGATATTTGTCATTCCCTTTTGACTTACTTAACGTAATATGATTATTTCTAGGCTCATGTGTAGTCCTGAAAACGGCATTGTTCATTTTTTTTCCGAACCTACTCTTCCATTTGGTACGTATACCACTTCTTCTTTGTCCATTTATCTGTTGATGGACATTTTGTTTGCTTGCATGGCTTGGCTATTGTAAATATTTCTGCAGTGCATGTTTGCCTGTGTGTGCCTTTCCGATTCTGGTCTTCTTAGGGTATAGGCCTATTAGGGGATCGGCCGCATCATATGGTAGCTCAATTTTTACCTTTTAAACGCAGCTCCATTCTGTTCTCATGATTAGCTGTTACCAGTTTACATCCAACCAACAGCATAGTGGGTATGCATTTCTCCACCAACCCGTCAGCATTCATTGTTTGTAGACTTTTTACGGATGGCATTTTGAATATTGGGTGGCGAAATGTTTTTGTAGTTTGGATTTGCGTCCAACCAATAATTCCTGACATTGAGCTTTTATTTATGTTCTTCTTTTTTTTTAAATAACAGAGTGAGTAACACTTACCTCTTCAAACAGTTTTCTTGAAAAATTTTCCGTATTATGAACTTTCTTGGCCATTACCTACCCCAGGACATTTTTGAGGAATCGTGTCATTTATGGCCCTACAATTACTGTGAATCTCAAGTGACCGTTAGCCCTGTGTTTAAAGCTGCTATTGTGGGAAACGGCCACAAGGCGGCAGCATTTCTCCATTCCCAAATCTGGTTACTAGGGCAGCAGAGCCTTCCTGAAAGTCGTGTTCCTAGGTTGTAAATTAGAATGGGATATGCCAGGGAAAACCCCAATAACTTTATGTCTCATTAATTCTTGTTCGTGGTTATAATTTTTTAAATGGGGGTAATGAGTAGAGTAGTGTTTGTTCTGGGTGTGCACAATCAGGATCAATTGAACATTATATATATCTATTCATGTAGAGAGCCTCTTCCCATGTAAATTACTATTATTTTTCTTTTTAAAAATTTTATTTATTTATTTATTTATTTTTGGCTGAGTTGGATCTTCGTTGCTGCATGTGGGCTTTCTCCAGTTGCAGTGAGTGGGGGCTACTCTCCGTTGCGGTGCACGGGCTTCTCACTGCAGTGGCTTCTCTTGTTGCGGAGCATGGGCTGTAGGCGTGCGGGCTTCAGTAGTTGTGGTGCATGGGCTCCGGAGCGTAGGCTCATTAGTTGTGGTGCACGAGCTTAGTTGCTCTGCAGCATGTGGGATCTTCCCGAACCAGGGATCGAACCTGTGTCCTCTGCATTGGCAGGCGGATTCTTAACCACGGTGCCACCAGGCAAGCCCCTGTGTAAATTATTACAGAGCGTTCAGTAGACCTCCCTTGGTATATGGTCAGTCTTTTTGATACATGTGTTTAATATGTATTTGTATACGTATGGTAACCCTAATCTTAATGTATCCATTCCTCCCACCTTTCCTTTTAGATAACCATAGTTTGTTTTCTAAGTCTGTGAGAGTCTTTCTCTGTGGAAATATGTTCATACGTGTCAGTTGTTAGGTAACAGCTAGGAGTGATATCACAGGTTATTTGTCGTCTGCTTTCCGACTTACCTCATGTTCTGTGATTATCTCTAGGCTCATCTATGGTGCTGCAAAGAGCAGTGTTTCATCCTTTTCCATGGTGAATATTCCATTGTGTACATGGACCACTTCTTCTTTGTGCATTCATCTGTTGATGGACATTTTGGTTACTTCCAAGTCTTGGCTATGGTAAATATTGATGCAGTGCAGGATTGCCAGCCTGTGTCTTTTGGATTCTGGTCTTCTCAGGGGTTAAGCCCAGCTGTGGGCCTACTAGATCATAAGGCAGTTCAATTTTTACCTTTCAACGCACCTCCATTCTGTTCTCACTACTGGCTGTTAGCAGTTTACATCCCACCAGCAACTAGAGGGTACACAGATCTCTAAAACCCCTTCAGCATTTATTGTTTGTAGACTTTTTACTGATGGCATTTTGAGTAGTTGGGTGGTGATACCTTTTTGTAGTTTGGATCTGCATGCGTCTAATAATTCCCGATATAGAGCTTTTATCTACGTCCGTTTTCTTTCTTTTTTTGAAAAGTGAAACAGAGAAACTTAGCTCTTCAAATTGTTTCCTTGAAAAATGTGCCATGTTCTGTGAATTCCTGTGGCCATTACCTGCACCAGGACATTTTTTGAGGGCAGGTGTCGTTTACAGCCCTGTAGTAATTGTGACTATCACATGACCATTAGTTCTGCGTTTAAAGCTGCTGTCGCAGGGAACGGCCACAAGGGGGCAGCATTTCTATATTCCCAACTCTGGTTACTAGGGCAACAGAGCCTTCCTGGAAGTCCTGTTTGTAGGTTGTAGAGTAGAGTGGAATGTGCCAGGACAAACCCCCAAAAACTATGTCTACTTATTTGTTGTTGGTATTCTCAGTTTAATTTTCATTTTTCTCAGAGCAAATTTGATTGCAATGTTGTGTTTGTTCTAGGTGTACAGAGTCTCTTTCATTGACTCATATATCTTTTCATGTTTGGATCCTGTTCCATATAGGTTATTACAGAATGTTGTATAGACCTCTCTTGGTATTCGGTATGTCTGATGATTATATATTTTATAAGTATTAGCATATGTCTGTTAAACCCAATATCCTCCGTTATACATTCCTCACAGCTTTCCATTTGGTTAACCACAAGCTTGTTATTTGAACGCGTGAGTGTCCTTCTCTGTGGAAATAGGTTCATTCCTATCAATTTTTAGGTAACACCTATACGTGATATCATAGGATATGTGTCTCTCGCTCTCTGACTTACTTCAAGTTGTGTGATTATCTGTAGCCTCATCTATGGTGCTGCAAACGGCATTGTTTCATTCTTTTCTGTGTCTAATATTGCATTGTGTACATGGACCACTTTTTCTTCCATTCATCTGATGATGGACATTTTTGTTGCGTCCATGTCTTGGCTATTGTAAATACTGCTGCAATACACGATTTTCCATCCTGTGTCTTTTTGATTCTGGCTTTCACAGGTGACAGGTCCAATAGTGGACCTTCCGGATCATATGGTGACTCAATTTTTACCTTTAAACGCACTGCCATTCTGTTCCTATTATTGGCTGTTACCAGTTTACATCCCACATAGACCGAGAGGTTACGCTATTCTCCACAACTTCTTCAACATCTATTGTTTGTTGACTTTTTGCTGATGGTCATTCTGACTAGTGTGAGGTGATACCTTTGTGTAGATTGGATTTGCATGCGTCTAATAATTCCTGATGTTTTGCGTTTATCAATGTCCTTTTCATTTTTTTTTACGATTCAGCTAAACTTACAACTTCAAATTGCCTTCCTGAAAAATTTGCCGCATTTGGATTTTTTTGGCCATTCCCTACCCCAGGACAGTTTTTGAGGGCATGAGTCATTTACAGCCCTGCAGTCCTTGTGAATATGAATGACCATTAGCAGTGGATTGAAAGCTGCTGTTTGAGGAAACGGCCTTAGGGTGGCAGCATTTCTACGTTGCCAACTCTGCTTGCTAGGGAAACAGAACCTTGCTGCAAGTTGTGCTTTTTGGTTGCAGATTAGAGTGGAATGTGCCAGGACAAACCCCCGTAAGTTTTAGCCTCCTTAATTCTTGTTTGTGTCCTTAAGTTTTAATTTTTATCAGAGCAAATTTGATTGAAATATGTCTTTTGTTCTAGGTGTACAGAATCTTGTTCATGAACACATATACATATATCTATTGATCTTTGTGTCCTTTTCCATGTAGGTTATTACAAATTGTTGAGTAGACCACTCTTGGTATTCCATAGGACTCTGGGGATGATATATTTTATATGTATTAGTATATGTTTGTTAACCCCAATATCCTAATTTATCCATTCCTCACACCTTTTCATTGGCTTAACCACAAGTTTGTCTTCTCAATCTGAGATTGTCTGTCTCTATGGGTATATGTTCATTTTTATGAATTTTCAGATACCATAAGTGATATCATAGGACCTTTGTCTTTCGCATTCTGACTTACTTCACGTTGTGTGATTATCTCTAGGCTCAGCTGTGGTGCTGCATATGCCATTCTTTTATTATTTTTTGCAACTAATATTCCATTCTGTACATGTACCACTTCTTCTTTGTCCAGTCATCTGTTTATGGACCTCTTTTTTGCTTCCATGTTTTGGCTATTTCAGTATTGCTGCCGTGCATGTTTGCCTGTCTGTGCCTTTCCGATTCTGGTCTTCTTAGGGTATAGGCCCATTAGGGGATCGGCCGCATCATATGGTAGCTCAATTTTTACCTTTTAAACGCAGCTCCATTCTGTTCTCATGATTAGCTGTTACCACTTTACATCCAACCATCAGCATAGTGGGTATGCATTTCTCCACCAACCCGTCAGCATTCATTGTTCGTAGACTTTTTACGGATGGCATTTTGAATATTGGGTGGTGAAATCTTTTTGTAGTTTGGATTTGCATCCAACCAATAATTCCTGATATTGAGCTTCTATCCATGTTCTTCTTTTTTTAAAACAACAGAGTGAGTAACACTTACCTCTTCAAACTGTTGTCTTGAACAATTTTCCGTGTTGTGAACTTTTTTGACCATTACCTACCCCAGGACATTTTTTGAGGACACGTGTCATTTATGGCCCTACAATTACTGTGAATCTCAAGTGACCGTTAGCCCTGTGTTTAAAGCTGCTATTGTGGGAAACGTCCACAAGGCGGCAGCATATCTCCATTCCCAAATCTGGTTACTAGGGCAGCAGAGCCTTCCTGAAAGTCGTGTTCCCAGGTTGTAAATTAGAATGGGATATACCAGGGAAAGCCCCAATAACTTTATGTCTCATTAATTGTCGTTCGTGGTTTTAATTTTTTAAATTGGGGTAATGAGTAGAATAGTGTTTGTTCTGGGTGTACACAATCAGGTTGAATTGAACATTATATATATCTATTCATGTACAGAGCCTCTTCCCATGTAAATTACTATTATTTTTTTAATAAACTTTATTTATTTATTTATTTATTTTTGGCTGAGTTGGATCTTCGTTGCTGCATGTGGGCTTTCTCCAGTTGCGGTGAGCGGGGGCTACTCTCCGTTGCGGTGCACGGGCTTCTCACTGCAGTGGCTTCTTTTGTTGTGGAGCACGGGCTCTAGGCGTGTGGGCTTCAGTAGTTGTGGTTCATGGGCTCAGTAGTTATGGCTCATGGGCTCCAGAGCGTAGGCTCATTAGTTGTGGTGCACGAGCTTAGTTGCTCTGCAGCATGTGGCATCTTCCCAACCAGGGATCGAACCTGTGTCCCCTGCATTGGCAGGCGGATTCTTAACCACGGTGCCACCAGGCAAGCCCCCGTGTAAATTATTACAGAGCGTTCAGTAGACCTCCCTTGGTATATGGTCAGTCTTTTTGATACATGTGTTTAATATGTATTTGTATACGTATGGTAACCCTAATCTTAATGTATCCATTCCTCCCACCTTTCCTTTTAGATAACCATAGTTTGTTTTCTAAGTCTGTGAGAGTCTTTCTCTGTGGAAATATGTTCATACGTGTCAGTTGTAAGGTAACAGCTAGGAGTGATATCCCAGGTTATTTGTTGTCTGCTTTCCGACTTACCTCATGTTCTGTGATTATCTCTAGGCTCATCTATGGTGCTGCAAAGAGCAGTGTTTCATCCTTTTCCATGGCGAATATTCCATTGTGTACATGGACCACTTCTTCTTTGTGCATTCATCTGTTGATGGACATTTTGGTTACTTTCAAGTCTTGGCTATTGTAAATACTGCTGCAATACACGATTTTCCATCCTGTGTCTTTTTGATTCTGGCTTTCACAGGTGACAGGTCCAATAGTGGACCTTCCGGATCATATGGTGACTCAATTTTTACCTTTAAACGCACTGCCATTCTGTTCCTATTATATGGTTGTTACCAGTTTACATCCCACTTAGACGGAGAGGTTACACTATTCTCCACAACTTCTTCAACATCTATCGTTTGTTGAGTTTTTGCTGATGGTCATTCTGACTAGTGTGAGGTGATACCTTTGTGTAGATTGGATTTGCATGCGTCTAGTAATTCCTGATGTTTTGCGTTTATCAATGTCCTTTTCATTTTTTTTTTACGATTCAGCTAAACTTACAACTTCAAATTGCCTTCTTGAAAAATTTGGCGTGTTTGGATTTCTTTGGGCATTCCCTACCCCAGGACAGTTTTTGAGGGCATGAGACATTTACAGCCCTGCAGTCCTTGTGAATATTAGTGACCATTAGCAGTGGATTTAAAGCTGCTGTTTGAGGAAACGGCCTTAGGGTGGCAGCATTTCTACGTTGTCAACTCTGCTTGCTAGGGAAACAGAACCTTGCTGCAAGTTGTGCTTTTAGGTTGCAGATTAGAGTGGAATGTGCCAGGACAAACCCCCATAAGTTTTAGCCTCCTTAATTCTTGTTTGTGTCCTTAAGTTTTAATTTTTATCAGAGCAAATTTGATTGAAATATGTCTTTTGTTCTAGGTGTACAGAATCTTGTTCATGAACACATATACATATATCTATTTATCTTTGTGTTCTTTTCCATGTAGGTTATTACAAAGTGTTGAGTAGACCACTCTTGGTATTCCATAGGTCTTTGGGGATGATATATTTTATATGTATTAGTATATGTTTGTTAATCCCAATATCCTAATTTATCCATTCCTCACACCTTTTTATTGGCTTGACCATAAGTTTGTCTTCTCAATCTGAGATTGTCTTTCTCTATGGATATATGTTCATTTTTATGAATTTTCAGATACCATAAGTGATATCATAGGATATTTGTCTTTCGCATTCTGACTTACTTCACGTTGTGTGATTATCTCTAGGCTCATCTGTGGTGCTGCATATGCCATTCTTTTATTATTTTTCACAACTAATATTCCATTCTGTACATGTACCACTTCGTCTTTGTCCATTCATTTGTTTATGGACCTTGTTTTTGCTTCCATGTCTTGGCTATTTCAGTATTGTTGCAGTGCCTGTTTGCCTGTCTGTGACTTTCCGATTGTGGTCTTCTTAGGGTATAGGCCCACTTAGGGGTTCGGCCGCATCATATGGTAGCTCAATTTTTACCTTTTAAAGCAGCTCCATTCAGTTCTCATTAGTGCTGTTACCACTTTACATCCCACCAGCAGCTAGAAGGTACACAGTTCCCTAAAACCTCTTCAGCATTTATAGTTCGTAGACTTTTTGCTGATGGTCATTTGACTGGTGTGAGCTGAATCCTTTGTGTACGTTGGATTTGCATGCGGCTAATAATTCCTTATACTGAGCTTTAGGCATGTCCTTTTTTTTTCTTTTCCTTTTTTTTTAAAGAGTGAGTACAACTTCCGTCTTCATATTAACTTCGTGAAAAATTTGTCATGTGTTGAATTTTCTTGCCTATTCCCTACCCCTGGACATTTTTTGAGGGCATGTGTCATTTACAACCCTGCAGTCCTTGTGACTATTAAGTGACCATTAGCACTGGGTTTAAAGCTGCTGTTGTGGATAACAGCCACAAGGCGGCAGCATTATTACGTTCTCAACTCTTGTTACTAGGGCAACAGAGTCTTTTTGGAGGTAGTGTTCCGAGGTTGTAAATTAGAGTGGAATGTGCTGGGACAAGCCCCCAGAAGTTTATGTCTCCTTACTTATGTTTGTTTTTAAAATTTGATTTCTATTTCTTTTTGCAGTAAATTTGATTAGAGTGTTGTGATTGTCTGGCTGTACAGAATCTGCTCAATGATTCATACATATGTCTGTTCATCTTCGGATCCTGTTACCATGTATGTTATTACAGAACGTTGAGTAGACCTCCCTTGGTATTTGGTAGGTGTTTTGTCATTATATATTTTATATGGATTGGTGATTCTATAATGCATATAGTTTATATGTTATATGTTTATATACACTTAACATACATTAGTATATGTATGTTAGCCCCATAATCCTAATTTATCCATCCTCCCACCTTTCATTTTGGTTAACCATTAGTTTGTTTTATAAGTCTGTGAGTGTCTTTTTCTGTGGAAATATGTTCATTGGTAGCAATCTGAGGATAATGTGTATAAATGATATCATAGGATATTTGTCATTCCCTTTTGACTTACTTAACGTAATATGATTATTTCTAGGCTCATGTGTAGTCCTGAAAACGGCATTGTTCATTTTTTTTCCGAACCTACTCTTCCATTTGGTACGTATACCACTTCTTCTTTGTCCATTTATCTGTTGATGGACATTTTGTTTGCTTGCATGGCTTGGCTATTGTAAATATTTCTGCAGTGCATGTTTGCCTGTGTGTGCCTTTCCGATTCTGGTCTTCTTAGGGTATAGGCCTATTAGGGGATCGGCCGCATCATATGGTAGCTCAATTTTTACCTTTTAAACGCAGCTCCATTCTGTTCTCATGATTAGCTGTTACCAGTTTACATCCAACCAACAGCATAGTGGGTATGCATTTCTCCACCAACCCGTCAGCATTCATTGTTTGTAGACTTTTTACGGATGGCATTTTGAATATTGGGTGGCGAAATGTTTTTGTAGTTTGGATTTGCGTCCAACCAATAATTCCTGACATTGAGCTTTTATTTATGTTCTTCTTTTTTTTTAAATAACAGAGTGAGTAACACTTACCTCTTCAAACAGTTTTCTTGAAAAATTTTCCGTATTATGAACTTTCTTGGCCATTACCTACCCCAGGACATTTTTGAGGAATCGTGTCATTTATGGCCCTACAATTACTGTGAATCTCAAGTGACCGTTAGCCCTGTGTTTAAAGCTGCTATTGTGGGAAACGGCCACAAGGCGGCAGCATTTCTCCATTCCCAAATCTGGTTACTAGGGCAGCAGAGCCTTCCTGAAAGTCGTGTTCCTAGGTTGTAAATTAGAATGGGATATGCCAGGGAAAACCCCAATAACTTTATGTCTCATTAATTCTTGTTCGTGGTTATAATTTTTTAAATGGGGGTAATGAGTAGAGTAGTGTTTGTTCTGGGTGTGCACAATCAGGATCAATTGAACATTATATATATCTATTCATGTAGAGAGCCTCTTCCCATGTAAATTACTATTATTTTTTTTTTTAAATTTATTTTATTTATTTATTTATTTTTGGCTGAGTTGGATCTTCGTTGCTGCATGTGGGCTTTCTCCAGTTGCAGTGAGTGGGGGCTACTCTCCGTTGCGGTGCACGGGCTTCTCACTGCAGCGGCTTCTCTTGTTGCGGAGCATGGGCTGTAGGCGTGCGGGCTTCAGTAGTTGTGGTGCATGGGCTCCGGAGCGTAGGCTCATTAGTTGTGGTGCACGAGCTTAGTTGCTCTGCAGCATGTGGGATCTTCCCGAACCAGGGATCGAACCTGTGTCCTCTGCATTGGCAGGCGGATTCTTAACCACGGTGCCACCAGGCAAGCCCCTGTGTAAATTATTACAGAGCGTTCAGTAGACCTCCCTTGGTATATGGTCAGTCTTTTTGATACATGTGTTTAATATGTATTTGTATACGTATGGTAACCCTAATCTTAATGTATCCATTCCTCCCACCTTTCCTTTTAGATAACCATAGTTTGTTTTCTAAGTCTGTGAGAGTCTTTCTCTGTGGAAATATGTTCATACGTGTCAGTTGTTAGGTAACAGCTAGGAGTGATATCACAGGTTATTTGTCGTCTGCTTTCCGACTTACCTCATGTTCTGTGATTATCTCTAGGCTCATCTATGGTGCTGCAAAGAGCAGTGTTTCATCCTTTTCCATGGTGAATATTCCATTGTGTACATGGACCACTTCTTCTTTGTGCATTCATCTGTTGATGGACATTTTGGTTACTTCCAAGTCTTGGCTATGGTAAATATTGATGCAGTGCAGGATTGCCAGCCTGTGTCTTTTGGATTCTGGTCTTCTCAGGGGTTAAGCCCAGCTGTGGGCCTACTAGATCATATGGCAGTTCAATTTTTACCTTTCAACGCACCTCCATTCTGTTCTCACTACTGGCTGTTAGCAGTTTACATCCCACCAGCAACTAGAGGGTACACAGATCTCTAAAACCCCTTCAGCATTTATTGTTTGTAGACTTTTTACTGATGGCATTTTGAGTAGTTGGGTGGTGATACCTTTTTGTAGTTTGGATCTGCATGCGTCTAATAATTCCCGATATAGAGCTTTTATCTACGTCCGTTTTCTTTCTTTTTTTGAAAAGTGAAACAGAGAAACTTAGCTCTTCAAATTGTTTCCTTGAAAAATGTGCCATGTTCTGTGAATTCCTGTGGCCATTACCTGCACCAGGACATTTTTTGAGGGCAGGTGTCGTTTACAGCCCTGTAGTAATTGTGACTATCACATGACCATTAGTTCTGCGTTTAAAGCTGCTGTTGCAGGGAACGGCCACAAGGGGGCAGCATTTCTATATTCCCAACTCTGGTTACTAGGGCAACAGAGCCTTCCTGGAAGTCCTGTTTGTAGGTTGTAGAGTAGAGTGGAATGTGCCAGGACAAACCCCCAAAAACTATGTCTACTTATTTGTTGTTGGTATTCTCAGTTTAATTTTCATTTTTCTCAGAGCAAATTTGATTGCAATGTTGTGTTTGTTCTAGGTGTACAGAGTCTCTTTCATTGATTCATATATCTTTTCATGTTTGGATCCTGTTCCATATAGGTTATTACAGAATGTTGTATAGACCTCTCTTGGTATTCGGTATGTCTGATGATTATATATTTTATAAGTATTAGCATATGTCTGTTAAACCCAATATCCTCCGTTATACATTCCTCACAGCTTTCCATTTGGTTAACCACAAGCTTGTTATTTGAACGCGTGAGTGTCCTTCTCTGTGGAAATAGGTTCATTCCTATCAATTTTTAGGTAACACCTATACGTGATATCATAGGATATGTGTCTCTCGCTCTCTGACTTACTTCAAGTTGTGTGATTATCTGTAGCCTCATCTATGGTGCTGCAAACGGCATTGTTTCATTCTTTTCTGTGTCTAATATTGCATTGTGTACATGGACCACTTTTTCTTCCATTCATCTGATGATGGACATTTTTGTTGCGTCCATGTCTTGGCTATTGTAAATACTGCTGCAATACACGATTTTCCATCCTGTGTCTTTTTGATTCTGGCTTTCACAGGTGACAGGTCCAATAGTGGACCTTCCGGATCATATGGTGACTCAATTTTTACCTTTAAACGCACTGCCATTCTGTTCCTATTATTGGCTGTTACCAGTTTACATCCCACATAGACCGAGAGGTTACGCTATTCTCCACAACTTCTTCAACATCTATTGTTTGTTGACTTTTTGCTGATGGTCATTCTGACTAGTGTGAGGTGATACCTTTGTGTAGATTGGATTTGCATGCGTCTAATAATTCCTGATGTTTTGCGTTTATCAATGTCCTTTTCATTTTTTTTTACGATTCAGCTAAACTTACAACTTCAAATTGCCTTCCTGAAAAATTTGCCGCATTTGGATTTTTTTGGCCATTCCCTACCCCAGGACAGTTTTTGAGGGCATGAGTCATTTACAGCCCTGCAGTCCTTGTGAATATGAATGACCATTAGCAGTGGATTGAAAGCTGCTGTTTGAGGAAACGGCCTTAGGGTGGCAGCATTTCTACGTTGCCAACTCTGCTTGCTAGGGAAACAGAACCTTGCTGCAAGTTGTGCTTTTTGGTTGCAGATTAGAGTGGAATGTGCCAGGACAAACCCCCGTAAGTTTTAGCCTCCTTAATTCTTGTTTGTGTCCTTAAGTTTTAATTTTTATCAGAGCAAATTTGATTGAAATATGTCTTTTGTTCTAGGTGTACAGAATCTTGTTCATGAACACATATACATATATCTATTGATCTTTGTGTCCTTTTCCATGTAGGTTATTACAAATTGTTGAGTAGACCACTCTTGGTATTCCATAGGACTCTGGGGATGATATATTTTATATGTATTAGTATATGTTTGTTAACCCCAATATCCTAATTTATCCATTCCTCACACCTTTTCATTGGCTTAACCACAAGTTTGTCTTCTCAATCTGAGATTGTCTGTCTCTATGGGTATATGTTCATTTTTATGAATTTTCAGATACCATAAGTGATATCATAGGACCTTTGTCTTTCGCATTCTGACTTACTTCACGTTGTGTGATTATCTCTAGGCTCAGCTGTGGTGCTGCATATGCCATTCTTTTATTATTTTTTGCAACTAATATTCCATTCTGTACATGTACCACTTCTTCTTTGTCCAGTCATCTGTTTATGGACCTCTTTTTTGCTTCCATGTTTTGGCTATTTCAGTATTGCTGCCGTGCATGTTTGCCTGTCTGTGCCTTTCCGATTCTGGTCTTCTTAGGGTATAGGCCCATTAGGGGATCGGCCGCATCATATGGTAGCTCAATTTTTACCTTTTAAACGCAGCTCCATTCTGTTCTCATGATTAGCTGTTACCACTTTACATCCAACCATCAGCATAGTGGGTATGCATTTCTCCACCAACCCGTCAGCATTCATTGTTCGTAGACTTTTTACGGATGGCATTTTGAATATTGGGTGGTGAAATCTTTTTGTAGTTTGGATTTGCATCCAACCAATAATTCCTGATATTGAGCTTCTATCCATGTTCTTCTTTTTTTAAAACAACAGAGTGAGTAACACTTACCTCTTCAAACTGTTGTCTTGAACAATTTTCCGTGTTGTGAACTTTTTTGACCATTACCTACCCCAGGACATTTTTTGAGGACACGTGTCATTTATGGCCCTACAATTACTGTGAATCTCAAGTGACCGTTAGCCCTGTGTTTAAAGCTGCTATTGTGGGAAACGTCCACAAGGCGGCAGCATATCTCCATTTCCAAATCTGGTTACTAGGGCAGCAGAGCCTTCCTGAAAGTCGTGTTCCCAGGTTGTAAATTAGAATGGGATATACCAGGGAAAGCCCCAATAACTTTATGTCTCATTAATTGTCGTTCGTGGTTTTAATTTTTTAAATTGGGGTAATGAGTAGAATAGTGTTTGTTCTGGGTGTACACAATCAGGTTGAATTGAACATTATATATATCTATTCATGTACAGAGCCTCTTCCCATGTAAATTACTATTATTTTTTTAATAAACTTTATTTATTTATTTATTTATTTTTGGCTGAGTTGGATCTTCGTTGCTGCATGTGGGCTTTCTCCAGTTGCGGTGAGCGGGGGCTACTCTCCGTTGCGGTGCACGGGCTTCTCACTGCAGTGGCTTCTTTTGTTGTGGAGCACGGGCTCTAGGCGTGTGGGCTTCAGTAGTTGTGGTTCATGGGCTCAGTAGTTATGGCTCATGGGCTCCAGAGCGTAGGCTCATTAGTTGTGGTGCACGAGCTTAGTTGCTCTGCAGCATGTGGGATCTTCCCAACCAGGGATCGAACCTGTGTCCCCTGCATTGGCAGGCGGATTCTTAACCACGGTGCCACCAGGCAAGCCCCCGTGTAAATTATTACAGAGCGTTCAGTAGACCTCCCTTGGTATATGGTCAGTCTTTTTGATACATGTGTTTAATATGTATTTGTATACGTATGGTAACCCTAATCTTAATGTATCCATTCCTCCCACCTTTCCTTTTAGATAACCATAGTTTGTTTTCTAAGTCTGTGAGAGTCTTTCTCTGTGGAAATATGTTCATACGTGTCAGTTGTAAGGTAACAGCTAGGAGTGATATCCCAGGTTATTTGTTGTCTGCTTTCCGACTTACCTCATGTTCTGTGATTATCTCTAGGCTCATCTATGGTGCTGCAAAGAGCAGTGTTTCATCCTTTTCCATGGCGAATATTCCATTGTGTACATGGACCACTTCTTCTTTGTGCATTCATCTGTTGATGGACATTTTGGTTACTTTCAAGTCTTGGCTATTGTAAATACTGCTGCAATACACGATTTTCCATCCTGTGTCTTTTTGATTCTGGCTTTCACAGGTGACAGGTCCAATAGTGGACCTTCCGGATCATATGGTGACTCAATTTTTACCTTTAAACGCACTGCCATTCTGTTCCTATTATATGGTTGTTACCAGTTTACATCCCACTTAGACGGAGAGGTTACACTATTCTCCACAACTTCTTCAACATCTGTCGTTTGTTGAGTTTTTGCTGATGGTCATTCTGACTAGTGTGAGGTGATACCTTTGTGTAGATTGGATTTGCATGCGTCTAGTAATTCCTGATGTTTTGCGTTTATCAATGTCCTTTTCATTTTTTTTTTACGATTCAGCTAAACTTACAACTTCAAATTGCCTTCTTGAAAAATTTGGCGTGTTTGGATTTCTTTGGGCATTCCCTACCCCAGGACAGTTTTTGAGGGCATGAGACATTTACAGCCCTGCAGTCCTTGTGAATATTAGTGACCATTAGCAGTGGATTTAAAGCTGCTGTTTGAGGAAACGGCCTTAGGGTGGCAGCATTTCTACGTTGTCAACTCTGCTTGCTAGGGAAACAGAACCTTGCTGCAAGTTGTGCTTTTAGGTTGCAGATTAGAGTGGAATGTGCCAGGACAAACCCCCATAAGTTTTAGCCTCCTTAATTCTTGTTTGTGTCCTTAAGTTTTAATTTTTATCAGAGCAAATTTGATTGAAATATGTCTTTTGTTCTAGGTGTACAGAATCTTGTTCATGAACACATATACATATATCTATTTATCTTTGTGTTCTTTTCCATGTAGGTTATTACAAAGTGTTGAGTAGACCACTCTTGGTATTCCATAGGTCTTTGGGGATGATATATTTTATATGTATTAGTATATGTTTGTTAATCCCAATATCCTAATTTATCCATTCCTCACACCTTTTTATTGGCTTGACCATAAGTTTGTCTTCTCAATCTGAGATTGTCTTTCTCTATGGATATATGTTCATTTTTATGAATTTTCAGATACCATAAGTGATATCATAGGATATTTGTCTTTCGCATTCTGACTTACTTCACGTTGTGTGATTATCTCTAGGCTCATCTGTGGTGCTGCATATGCCATTCTTTTATTATTTTTCACAACTAATATTCCATTCTGTACATGTACCACTTCGTCTTTGTCCATTCATTTGTTTATGGACCTTGTTTTTGCTTCCATGTCTTGGCTATTTCAGTATTGTTGCAGTGCCTGTTTGCCTGTCTGTGACTTTCCGATTGTGGTCTTCTTAGGGTATAGGCCCACTTAGGGGTTCGGCCGCATCATATGGTAGCTCAATTTTTACCTTTTAAAGCAGCTCCATTCAGTTCTCATTAGTGCTGTTACCACTTTACATCCCACCAGCAGCTAGAAGGTACACAGTTCCCTAAAACCTCTTCAGCATTTATAGTTCGTAGACTTTTTGCTGATGGTCATTTGACTGGTGTGAGCTGAATCCTTTGTGGACGTTGGATTTGCATGCGGCTAATAATTCCTTATACTGAGCTTTAGGCATGTCCTTTTTTTTTCTTTTCCTTTTTTTTTAAAGAGTGAGTACAACTTCCGTCTTCATATTAACTTCGTGAAAAATTTGTCATGTGTTGAATTTTCTTGCCTATTCCCTACCCCTGGACATTTTTTGAGGGCATGTGTCATTTACAACCCTGCAGTCCTTGTGACTATTAAGTGACCATTAGCACTGGGTTTAAAGCTGCTGTTGTGGAAAACAGCCACAAGGCGGCAGCATTATTACGTTCTCAACTCTTGTTACTAGGGCAACAGAGTCTTTTTGGAGGTAGTGTTCCGAGGTTGTAAATTAGAGTGGAATGTGCTGGGACAAGCCCCCAGAAGTTTATGTCTCCTTACTTATGTTTGTTTTTAAAATTTGATTTCTATTTCTTTTTGCAGTAAATTTGATTAGAGTGTTGTGATTGTCTGGCTGTACAGAATCTGCTCAATGATTCATACATATGTCTGTTCATCTTCGGATCCTGTTACCATGTATGTTATTACAGAACGTTGAGTAGACCTCCCTTGGTATTTGGTAGGTGTTTTGTCATTATATATTTTATATGGATTGGTGATTCTATAATGCATATAGTTTATATGTTATATGTTTATATACACTTAACATACATTAGTATATGTATGTTAGCCCCATAATCCTAATTTATCCATCCTCCCACCTTTCATTTTGGTTAACCATTAGTTTGTTTTATAAGTCTGTGAGTGTCTTTTTCTGTGGAAATATGTTCATTGGTAGCAATCTGAGGATAATGTGTATAAATGATATCATAGGATATTTGTCATTCCCTTTTGACTTACTTAACGTAATATGATTATTTCTAGGCTCATGTGTAGTCCTGAAAACGGCATTGTTCATTTTTTTTCCGAACCTACTCTTCCATTTGGTACGTATACCACTTCTTCTTTGTCCATTTATCTGTTGATGGACATTTTGTTTGCTTGCATGGCTTGGCTATTGTAAATATTTCTGCAGTGCATGTTTGCCTGTGTGTGCCTTTCCGATTCTGGTCTTCTTAGGGTATAGGCCTATTAGGGGATCGGCCGCATCATATGGTAGCTCAATTTTTACCTTTTAAACGCAGCTCCATTCTGTTCTCATGATTAGCTGTTACCAGTTTACATCCAACCAACAGCATAGTGGGTATGCATTTCTCCACCAACCCGTCAGCATTCATTGTTTGTAGACTTTTTACGGATGGCATTTTGAATATTGGGTGGCGAAATGTTTTTGTAGTTTGGATTTGCGTCCAACCAATAATTCCTGACATTGAGCTTTTATTTATGTTCTTCTTTTTTTTTAAATAACAGAGTGAGTAACACTTACCTCTTCAAACAGTTTTCTTGAAAAATTTTCCGTATTATGAACTTTCTTGGCCATTACCTACCCCAGGACATTTTTGAGGAATCGTGTCATTTATGGCCCTACAATTACTGTGAATCTCAAGTGACCGTTAGCCCTGTGTTTAAAGCTGCTATTGTGGGAAACGGCCACAAGGCGGCAGCATTTCTCCATTCCCAAATCTGGTTACTAGGGCAGCAGAGCCTTCCTGAAAGTCGTGTTCCTAGGTTGTAAATTAGAATGGGATATGCCAGGGAAAACCCCAATAACTTTATGTCTCATTAATTCTTGTTCGTGGTTATAATTTTTTAAATGGGGGTAATGAGTAGAGTAGTGTTTGTTCTGGGTGTGCACAATCAGGATCAATTGAACATTATATATATCTATTCATGTAGAGAGCCTCTTCCCATGTAAATTACTATTATTTTTTTTTTTTTTAATTTATTTTATTTATTTATTTATTTTTGGCTGAGTTGGATCTTCGTTGCTGCATGTGGGCTTTCTCCAGTTGCAGTGAGTGGGGGCTACTCTCCGTTGCGGTGCACGGGCTTCTCACTGCAGTGGCTTCTCTTGTTGCGGAGCATGGGCTGTAGGCGTGCGGGCTTCAGTAGTTGTGGTGCATGGGCTCCGGAGCGTAGGCTCATTAGTTGTGGTGCACGAGCTTAGTTGCTCTGCAGCATGTGGGATCTTCCCGAACCAGGGATCGAACCTGTGTCCTCTGCATTGGCAGGCGGATTCTTAACCACGGTGCCACCAGGCAAGCCCCTGTGTAAATTATTACAGAGCGTTCAGTAGACCTCCCTTGGTATATGGTCAGTCTTTTTGATACATGTGTTTAATATGTATTTGTATACGTATGGTAACCCTAATCTTAATGTATCCATTCCTCCCACCTTTCCTTTTAGATAACCATAGTTTGTTTTCTAAGTCTGTGAGAGTCTTTCTCTGTGGAAATATGTTCATACGTGTCAGTTGTTAGGTAACAGCTAGGAGTGATATCACAGGTTATTTGTCGTCTGCTTTCCGACTTACCTCATGTTCTGTGATTATCTCTAGGCTCATCTATGGTGCTGCAAAGAGCAGTGTTTCATCCTTTTCCATGGTGAATATTCCATTGTGTACATGGACCACTTCTTCTTTGTGCATTCATCTGTTGATGGACATTTTGGTTACTTCCAAGTCTTGGCTATGGTAAATATTGATGCAGTGCAGGATTGCCAGCCTGTGTCTTTTGGATTCTGGTCTTCTCAGGGGTTAAGCCCAGCTGTGGGCCTACTAGATCATAAGGCAGTTCAATTTTTACCTTTCAACGCACCTCCATTCTGTTCTCACTACTGGCTGTTAGCAGTTTACATCCCACCAGCAACTAGAGGGTACACAGATCTCTAAAACCCCTTCAGCATTTATTGTTTGTAGACTTTTTACTGATGGCATTTTGAGTAGTTGGGTGGTGATACCTTTTTGTAGTTTGGATCTGCATGCGTCTAATAATTCCCGATATAGAGCTTTTATCTACGTCCGTTTTCTTTCTTTTTTTTAAAAGTGAAACAGAGAAACTTAGCTCTTCAAATTGTTTCCTTGAAAAATGTGCCATGTTCTGTGAATTCCTGTGGCCATTACCTGCACCAGGACATTTTTTGAGGGCAGGTGTCGTTTACAGCCCTGTAGTAATTGTGACTATCACATGACCATTAGTTCTGCGTTTAAAGCTGCTGTCGCAGGGAACGGCCACAAGGGGGCAGCATTTCTATATTCCCAACTCTGGTTACTAGGGCAACAGAGCAGAGCCTTCCTGGAAGTCCTGTTTGTAGGTTGTAGAGTAGAGTGGAATGTGCCAGGACAAACCCCCAAAAACTATGTCTACTTATTTGTTGTTGGTATTCTCAGTTTAATTTTCATTTTTCTCAGAGCAAATTTGATTGCAATGTTGTGTTTGTTCTAGGTGTACAGAGTCTCTTTCATTGACTCATATATCTTTTCATGTTTGGATCCTGTTCCATATAGGTTATTACAGAATGTTGTATAGACCTCTCTTGGTATTCGGTATGTCTGATGATTATATATTTTATAAGTATTAGCATATGTCTGTTAAACCCAATATCCTCCGTTATACATTCCTCACAGCTTTCCATTTGGTTAACCACAAGCTTGTTATTTGAACGCGTGAGTGTCCTTCTCTGTGGAAATAGGTTCATTCCTATCAATTTTTAGGTAACACCTATACGTGATATCATAGGATATGTGTCTCTCGCTCTCTGACTTACTTCAAGTTGTGTGATTATCTGTAGCCTCATCTATGGTGCTGCAAACGGCATTGTTTCATTCTTTTCTGTGTCTAATATTGCATTGTGTACATGGACCACTTTTTCTTCCATTCATCTGATGATGGACATTTTTGTTGCGTCCATGTCTTGGCTATTGTAAATACTGCTGCAATACACGATTTTCCATCCTGTGTCTTTTTGATTCTGGCTTTCACAGGTGACAGGTCCAATAGTGGACCTTCCGGATCATATGGTGACTCAATTTTTACCTTTAAACGCACTGCCATTCTGTTCCTATTATTGGCTGTTACCAGTTTACATCCCACATAGACCGAGAGGTTACGCTATTCTCCACAACTTCTTCAACATCTATTGTTTGTTGACTTTTTGCTGATGGTCATTCTGACTAGTGTGAGGTGATACCTTTGTGTAGATTGGATTTGCATGCGTCTAATAATTCCTGATGTTTTGCGTTTATCAATGTCCTTTTCATTTTTTTTTACGATTCAGCTAAACTTACAACTTCAAATTGCCTTCCTGAAAAATTTGCCGCATTTGGATTTTTTTGGCCATTCCCTACCCCAGGACAGTTTTTGAGGGCATGAGTCATTTACAGCCCTGCAGTCCTTGTGAATATGAATGACCATTAGCAGTGGATTGAAAGCTGCTGTTTGAGGAAACGGCCTTAGGGTGGCAGCATTTCTACGTTGCCAACTCTGCTTGCTAGGGAAACAGAACCTTGCTGCAAGTTGTGCTTTTTGGTTGCAGATTAGAGTGGAATGTGCCAGGACAAACCCCCGTAAGTTTTAGCCTCCTTAATTCTTGTTTGTGTCCTTAAGTTTTAATTTTTATCAGAGCAAATTTGATTGAAATATGTCTTTTGTTCTAGGTGTACAGAATCTTGTTCATGAACACATATACATATATCTATTGATCTTTGTGTCCTTTTCCATGTAGGTTATTACAAATTGTTGAGTAGACCACTCTTGGTATTCCATAGGACTCTGGGGATGATATATTTTATATGTATTAGTATATGTTTGTTAACCCCAATATCCTAATTTATCCATTCCTCACACCTTTTCATTGGCTTAACCACAAGTTTGTCTTCTCAATCTGAGATTGTCTGTCTCTATGGGTATATGTTCATTTTTATGAATTTTCAGATACCATAAGTGATATCATAGGACCTTTGTCTTTCGCATTCTGACTTACTTCACGTTGTGTGATTATCTCTAGGCTCAGCTGTGGTGCTGCATATGCCATTCTTTTATTATTTTTTGCAACTAATATTCCATTCTGTACATGTACCACTTCTTCTTTGTCCAGTCATCTGTTTATGGACCTCTTTTTTGCTTCCATGTTTTGGCTATTTCAGTATTGCTGCCGTGCATGTTTGCCTGTCTGTGCCTTTCCGATTCTGGTCTTCTTAGGGTATAGGCCCATTAGGGGATCGGCCGCATCATATGGTAGCTCAATTTTTACCTTTTAAACGCAGCTCCATTCTGTTCTCATGATTAGCTGTTACCACTTTACATCCAACCATCAGCATAGTGGGTATGCATTTCTCCACCAACCCGTCAGCATTCATTGTTCGTAGACTTTTTACGGATGGCATTTTGAATATTGGGTGGTGAAATCTTTTTGTAGTTTGGATTTGCATCCAACCAATAATTCCTGATATTGAGCTTCTATCCATGTTCTTCTTTTTTTAAAACAACAGAGTGAGTAACACTTACCTCTTCAAACTGTTGTCTTGAACAATTTTCCGTGTTGTGAACTTTTTTGACCATTACCTACCCCAGGACATTTTTTGAGGACACGTGTCATTTATGGCCCTACAATTACTGTGACTCTCAAGTGACCGTTAGCCCTGTGTTTAAAGCTGCTATTGTGGGAAACGTCCACAAGGCGGCAGCATATCTCCATTCCCAAATCTGGTTACTAGGGCAGCAGAGCCTTCCTGAAAGTCGTGTTCCCAGGTTGTAAATTAGAATGGGATATACCAGGGAAAGCCCCAATAACTTTATGTCTCATTAATTGTCGTTCGTGGTTTTAATTTTTTAAATTGGGGTAATGAGTAGAATAGTGTTTGTTCTGGGTGTACACAATCAGGTTGAATTGAACATTATATATATCTATTCATGTACAGAGCCTCTTCCCATGTAAATTACTATTATTTTTTTAATAAACTTTATTTATTTATTTATTTATTTTTGGCTGAGTTGGATCTTCGTTGCTGCATGTGGGCTTTCTCCAGTTGCGGTGAGCGGGGGCTACTCTCCGTTGCGGTGCACGGGCTTCTCACTGCAGTGGCTTCTTTTGTTGTGGAGCACGGGCTCTAGGCATGTGGGCTTCAGTAGTTGTGGTTCATGGGCTCAGTAGTTATGGCTCATGGGCTCCAGAGCGTAGGCTCATTAGTTGTGGTGCACGAGCTTAGTTGCTCTGCAGCATGTGGGATCTTCCCAACCAGGGATCGAACCTGTGTCCCCTGCATTGGCAGGCGGATTCTTAACCACGGTGCCACCAGGCAAGCCCCCGTGTAAATTATTACAGAGCGTTCAGTAGACCTCCCTTGGTATATGGTCAGTCTTTTTGATACATGTGTTTAATATGTATTTGTATACGTATGGTAACCCTAATCTTAATGTATCCATTCCTCCCACCTTTCCTTTTAGATAACCATAGTTTGTTTTCTAAGTCTGTGAGAGTCTTTCTCTGTGGAAATATGTTCATACGTGTCAGTTGTAAGGTAACAGCTAGGAGTGATATCCCAGGTTATTTGTTGTCTGCTTTCCGACTTACCTCATGTTCTGTGATTATCTCTAGGCTCATCTATGGTGCTGCAAAGAGCAGTGTTTCATCCTTTTCCATGGCGAATATTCCATTGTGTACATGGACCACTTCTTCTTTGTGCATTCATCTGTTGATGGACATTTTGGTTACTTTCAAGTCTTGGCTATTGTAAATACTGCTGCAATACACGATTTTCCATCCTGTGTCTTTTTGATTCTGGCTTTCACAGGTGACAGGTCCAATAGTGGACCTTCCGGATCATATGGTGACTCAATTTTTACCTTTAAACGCACTGCCATTCTGTTCCTATTATATGGTTGTTACCAGTTTACATCCCACTTAGACGGAGAGGTTACACTATTCTCCACAACTTCTTCAACATCTGTCGTTTGTTGAGTTTTTGCTGATGGTCATTCTGACTAGTGTGAGGTGATACCTTTGTGTAGATTGGATTTGCATGCGTCTAGTAATTCCTGATGTTTTGCGTTTATCAATGTCCTTTTCATTTTTTTTTTACGATTCAGCTAAACTTACAACTTCAAATTGCCTTCTTGAAAAATTTGGCGTGTTTGGATTTCTTTGGGCATTCCCTACCCCAGGACAGTTTTTGAGGGCATGAGACATTTACAGCCCTGCAGTCCTTGTGAATATTAGTGACCATTAGCAGTGGATTTAAAGCTGCTGTTTGAGGAAACGGCCTTAGGGTGGCAGCATTTCTACGTTGTCAACTCTGCTTGCTAGGGAAACAGAACCTTGCTGCAAGTTGTGCTTTTAGGTTGCAGATTAGAGTGGAATGTGCCAGGACAAACCCCCATAAGTTTTAGCCTCCTTAATTCTTGTTTGTGTCCTTAAGTTTTAATTTTTATCAGAGCAAATTTGATTGAAATATGTCTTTTGTTCTAGGTGTACAGAATCTTGTTCATGAACACATATACATATATCTATTTATCTTTGTGTTCTTTTCCATGTAGGTTATTACAAAGTGTTGAGTAGACCACTCTTGGTATTCCATAGGTCTTTGGGGATGATATATTTTATATGTATTAGTATATGTTTGTTAATCCCAATATCCTAATTTATCCATTCCTCACACCTTTTTATTGGCTTGACCATAAGTTTGTCTTCTCAATCTGAGATTGTCTTTCTCTATGGATATATGTTCATTTTTATGAATTTTCAGATACCATAAGTGATATCATAGGATATTTGTCTTTCGCATTCTGACTTACTTCACGTTGTGTGATTATCTCTAGGCTCATCTGTGGTGCTGCATATGCCATTCTTTTATTATTTTTCACAACTAATATTCCATTCTGTACATGTACCACTTCGTCTTTGTCCATTCATTTGTTTATGGACCTTGTTTTTGCTTCCATGTCTTGGCTATTTCAGTATTGTTGCAGTGCCTGTTTGCCTGTCTGTGACTTTCCGATTGTGGTCTTCTTAGGGTATAGGCCCACTTAGGGGTTCGGCCGCATCATATGGTAGCTCAATTTTTACCTTTTAAAGCAGCTCCATTCAGTTCTCATTAGTGCTGTTACCACTTTACATCCCACCAGCAGCTAGAAGGTACACAGTTCCCTAAAACCTCTTCAGCATTTATAGTTCGTAGACTTTTTGCTGATGGTCATTTGACTGGTGTGAGCTGAATCCTTTGTGGACGTTGGATTTGCATGCGGCTAATAATTCCTTATACTGAGCTTTAGGCATGTCCTTTTTTTTTCTTTTCCTTTTTTTTTAAAGAGTGAGTACAACTTCCGTCTTCATATTAACTTCGTGAAAAATTTGTCATGTGTTGAATTTTCTTGCCTATTCCCTACCCCTGGACATTTTTTGAGGGCATGTGTCATTTACAACCCTGCAGTCCTTGTGACTATTAAGTGACCATTAGCACTGGGTTTAAAGCTGCTGTTGTGGATAACAGCCACAAGGCGGCAGCATTATTACGTTCTCAACTCTTGTTACTAGGGCAACAGAGTCTTTTTGGAGGTAGTGTTCCGAGGTTGTAAATTAGAGTGGAATGTGCTGGGACAAGCCCCCAGAAGTTTATGTCTCCTTACTTATGTTTGTTTTTAAAATTTGATTTCTATTTCTTTTTGCAGTAAATTTGATTAGAGTGTTGTGATTGTCTGGCTGTACAGAATCTGCTCAATGATTCATACATATGTCTGTTCATCTTCGGATCCTGTTACCATGTATGTTATTACAGAACGTTGAGTAGACCTCCCTTGGTATTTGGTAGGTGTTTTGTCATTATATATTTTATATGGATTGGTGATTCTATAATGCATATAGTTTATATGTTATATGTTTATATACACTTAACATACATTAGTATATGTATGTTAGCCCCATAATCCTAATTTATCCATCCTCCCACCTTTCATTTTGGTTAACCATTAGTTTGTTTTATAAGTCTGTGAGTGTCTTTTTCTGTGGAAATATGTTCATTGGTAGCAATCTGAGGATAATGTGTATAAATGATATCATAGGATATTTGTCATTCCCTTTTGACTTACTTAACGTAATATGATTATTTCTAGGCTCATGTGTAGTCCTGAAAACGGCATTGTTCATTTTTTTTCCGAACCTACTCTTCCATTTGGTACGTATACCACTTCTTCTTTGTCCATTTATCTGTTGATGGACATTTTGTTTGCTTGCATGGCTTGGCTATTGTAAATATTTCTGCAGTGCATGTTTGCCTGTGTGTGCCTTTCCGATTCTGGTCTTCTTAGGGTATAGGCCTATTAGGGGATCGGCCGCATCATATGGTAGCTCAATTTTTACCTTTTAAACGCAGCTCCATTCTGTTCTCATGATTAGCTGTTACCAGTTTACATCCAACCAACAGCATAGTGGGTATGCATTTCTCCACCAACCCGTCAGCATTCATTGTTTGTAGACTTTTTACGGATGGCATTTTGAATATTGGGTGGCGAAATGTTTTTGTAGTTTGGATTTGCGTCCAACCAATAATTCCTGACATTGAGCTTTTATTTATGTTCTTCTTTTTTTTTAAATAACAGAGTGAGTAACACTTACCTCTTCAAACAGTTTTCTTGAAAAATTTTCCGTATTATGAACTTTCTTGGCCATTACCTACCCCAGGACATTTTTGAGGAATCGTGTCATTTATGGCCCTACAATTACTGTGAATCTCAAGTGACCGTTAGCCCTGTGTTTAAAGCTGCTATTGTGGGAAACGGCCACAAGGCGGCAGCATTTCTCCATTCCCAAATCTGGTTACTAGGGCAGCAGAGCCTTCCTGAAAGTCGTGTTCCTAGGTTGTAAATTAGAATGGGATATGCCAGGGAAAACCCCAATAACTTTATGTCTCATTAATTCTTGTTCGTGGTTATAATTTTTTAAATGGGGGTAATGAGTAGAGTAGTGTTTGTTCTGGGTGTGCACAATCAGGATCAATTGAACATTATATATATCTATTCATGTAGAGAGCCTCTTCCCATGTAAATTACTATTATTTTTTTTTTTTAAATTTATTTTATTTATTTATTTATTTTTGGCTGAGTTGGATCTTCGTTGCTGCATGTGGGCTTTCTCCAGTTGCAGTGAGTGGGGGCTACTCTCCGTTGCGGTGCACGGGCTTCTCACTGCAGCGGCTTCTCTTGTTGCGGAGCATGGGCTGTAGGCGTGCGGGCTTCAGTAGTTGTGGTGCATGGGCTCCGGAGCGTAGGCTCATTAGTTGTGGTGCACGAGCTTAGTTGCTCTGCAGCATGTGGGATCTTCCCGAACCAGGGATCGAACCTGTGTCCTCTGCATTGGCAGGCGGATTCTTAACCACGGTGCCACCAGGCAAGCCCCTGTGTAAATTATTACAGAGCGTTCAGTAGACCTCCCTTGGTATATGGTCAGTCTTTTTGATACATGTGTTTAATATGTATTTGTATACGTATGGTAACCCTAATCTTAATGTATCCATTCCTCCCACCTTTCCTTTTAGATAACCATAGTTTGTTTTCTAAGTCTGTGAGAGTCTTTCTCTGTGGAAATATGTTCATACATGTCAGTTGTTAGGTAACAGCTAGGAGTGATATCACAGGTTATTTGTCGTCTGCTTTCCGACTTACCTCATGTTCTGTGATTATCTCTAGGCTCATCTATGGTGCTGCAAAGAGCAGTGTTTCATCCTTTTCCATGGTGAATATTCCATTGTGTACATGGACCACTTCTTCTTTGTGCATTCATCTGTTGATGGACATTTTGGTTACTTCCAAGTCTTGGCTATGGTAAATATTGATGCAGTGCAGGATTGCCAGCCTGTGTCTTTTGGATTCTGGTCTTCTCAGGGGTTAAGCCCAGCTGTGGGCCTACTAGATCATATGGCAGTTCAATTTTTACCTTTCAACGCACCTCCATTCTGTTCTCACTACTGGCTGTTAGCAGTTTACATCCCACCAGCAACTAGAGGGTACACAGATCTCTAAAACCCCTTCAGCATTTATTGTTTGTAGACTTTTTACTGATGGCATTTTGAGTAGTTGGGTGGTGATACCTTTTTGTAGTTTGGATCTGCATGCGTCTAATAATTCCCGATATAGAGCTTTTATCTACGTCCGTTTTCTTTCTTTTTTTGAAAAGTGAAACAGAGAAACTTAGCTCTTCAAATTGTTTCCTTGAAAAATGTGCCATGTTCTGTGAATTCCTGTGGCCATTACCTGCACCAGGACATTTTTTGAGGGCAGGTGTCGTTTACAGCCCTGTAGTAATTGTGACTATCACATGACCATTAGTTCTGCGTTTAAAGCTGCTGTTGCAGGGAACGGCCACAAGGGGGCAGCATTTCTATATTCCCAACTCTGGTTACTAGGGCAACAGAGCAGAGCCTTCCTGGAAGTCCTGTTTGTAGGTTGTAGAGTAGAGTGGAATGTGCCAGGACAAACCCCCAAAAACTATGTCTACTTATTTGTTGTTGGTATTCTCAGTTTAATTTTCATTTTTCTCAGAGCAAATTTGATTGCAATGTTGTGTTTGTTCTAGGTGTACAGAGTCTCTTTCATTGATTCATATATCTTTTCATGTTTGGATCCTGTTCCATATAGGTTATTACAGAATGTTGTATAGACCTCTCTTGGTATTCGGTATGTCTGATGATTATATATTTTATAAGTATTAGCATATGTCTGTTAAACCCAATATCCTCCGTTATACATTCCTCACAGCTTTCCATTTGGTTAACCACAAGCTTGTTATTTGAACGCGTGAGTGTCCTTCTCTGTGGAAATAGGTTCATTCCTATCAATTTTTAGGTAACACCTATACGTGATATCATAGGATATGTGTCTCTCGCTCTCTGACTTACTTCAAGTTGTGTGATTATCTGTAGCCTCATCTATGGTGCTGCAAACGGCATTGTTTCATTCTTTTCTGTGTCTAATATTGCATTGTGTACATGGACCACTTTTTCTTCCATTCATCTGATGATGGACATTTTTGTTGCGTCCATGTCTTGGCTATTGTAAATACTGCTGCAATACACGATTTTCCATCCTGTGTCTTTTTGATTCTGGCTTTCACAGGTGACAGGTCCAATAGTGGACCTTCCGGATCATATGGTGACTCAATTTTTACCTTTAAACGCACTGCCATTCTGTTCCTATTATTGGCTGTTACCAGTTTACATCCCACATAGACCGAGAGGTTACGCTATTCTCCACAACTTCTTCAACATCTATTGTTTGTTGACTTTTTGCTGATGGTCATTCTGACTAGTGTGAGGTGATACCTTTGTGTAGATTGGATTTGCATGCGTCTAATAATTCCTGATGTTTTGCGTTTATCAATGTCCTTTTCATTTTTTTTTACGATTCAGCTAAACTTACAACTTCAAATTGCCTTCCTGAAAAATTTGCCGCATTTGGATTTTTTTGGCCATTCCCTACCCCAGGACAGTTTTTGAGGGCATGAGTCATTTACAGCCCTGCAGTCCTTGTGAATATGAATGACCATTAGCAGTGGATTGAAAGCTGCTGTTTGAGGAAACGGCCTTAGGGTGGCAGCATTTCTACGTTGCCAACTCTGCTTGCTAGGGAAACAGAACCTTGCTGCAAGTTGTGCTTTTTGGTTGCAGATTAGAGTGGAATGTGCCAGGACAAACCCCCGTAAGTTTTAGCCTCCTTAATTCTTGTTTGTGTCCTTAAGTTTTAATTTTTATCAGAGCAAATTTGATTGAAATATGTCTTTTGTTCTAGGTGTACAGAATCTTGTTCATGAACACATATACATATATCTATTTATCTTTGTGTTCTTTTCCATGTAGGTTATTACAAAGTGTTGAGTAGACCACTCTTGGTATTCCATAGGACTCTGGGGATGATATATTTTATATGTATTAGTATATGTTTGTTAATCCCAATATCCTAATTTATCCATTCCTCACACCTTTTTATTGGCTTGACCATAAGTTTGTCTTCTCAATCTGAGATTGTCTTTCTCTATGGATATATGTTCATTTTTATGAATTTTCAGATACCATAAGTGATATCATAGGATATTTGTCTTTCGCATTCTGACTTACTTCACGTTGTGTGATTATCTCTAGGCTCATCTGTGGTGCTGCATATGCCATTCTTTTATTATTTTTCACAACTAATATTCCATTCTGTACATGTACCACTTCGTCTTTGTCCATTCATTTGTTTATGGACCTTGTTTTTGCTTCCATGTCTTGGCTATTTCAGTATTGTTGCAGTGCCTGTTTGCCTGTCTGTGACTTTCCGATTGTGGTCTTCTTAGGGTATAGGCCCACTTAGGGGTTCGGCCGCATCATATGGTAGCTCAATTTTTACCTTTTAAAGCAGCTCCATTCAGTTCTCATTAGTGCTGTTACCACTTTACATCCCACCAGCAGCTAGAAGGTACACAGTTCCCTAAAACCTCTTCAGCATTTATAGTTCGTAGACTTTTTGCTGATGGTCATTTGACTGGTGTGAGCTGAATCCTTTGTGGACGTTGGATTTGCATGCGGCTAATAATTCCTTATACTGAGCTTTAGGCATGTCCTTTTTTTTTCTTTTCCTTTTTTTTTAAAGAGTGAGTACAACTTCCGTCTTCATATTAACTTCGTGAAAAATTTGTCATGTGTTGAATTTTCTTGCCTATTCCCTACCCCTGGACATTTTTTGAGGGCATGTGTCATTTACAACCCTGCAGTCCTTGTGACTATTAAGTGACCATTAGCACTGGGTTTAAAGCTGCTGTTGTGGATAACAGCCACAAGGCGGCAGCATTATTACGTTCTCAACTCTTGTTACTAGGGCAACAGAGTCTTTTTGGAGGTAGTGTTCCGAGGTTGTAAAGTAGAGTGGAATGTGCTGGGACAAGCCCCCAGAAGTTTATGTCTCCTTACTTATGTTTGTTTTTAAAATTTGATTTCTATTTCTTTTTGCAGTAAATTTGATTAGAGTGTTGTGATTGTCTGGCTGTACAGAATCTGCTCAATGATTCATACATATGTCTGTTCATCTTCGGATCCTGTTACCATGTATGTTATTACAGAACGTTGAGTAGACCTCCCTTGGTATTTGGTAGGTGTTTTGTCATTATATATTTTATATGGATTGGTGATTCTATAATGCATATAGTTTATATGTTATATGTTTATATACACTTAACATACATTAGTATATGTATGTTAGCCCCATAATCCTAATTTATCCATCCTCCCACCTTTCATTTTGGTTAACCATTAGTTTGTTTTATAAGTCTGTGAGTGTCTTTTTCTGTGGAAATATGTTCATTGGTAGCAATCTGAGGATAATGTGTATAAATGATATCATAGGATATTTGTCATTCCCTTTTGACTTACTTAACGTAATATGATTATTTCTAGGCTCATGTGTAGTCCTGAAAACGGCATTGTTCATTTTTTTTCCGAACCTACTCTTCCATTTGGTACGTATACCACTTCTTCTTTGTCCATTTATCTGTTGATGGACATTTTGTTTGCTTGCATGGCTTGGCTATTGTAAATATTTCTGCAGTGCATGTTTGCCTGTGTGTGCCTTTCCGATTCTGGTCTTCTTAGGGTATAGGCCTATTAGGGGATCGGCCGCATCATATGGTAGCTCAATTTTTACCTTTTAAACGCAGCTCCATTCTGTTCTCATGATTAGCTGTTACCAGTTTACATCCAACCAACAGCATAGTGGGTATGCATTTCTCCACCAACCCGTCAGCATTCATTGTTTGTAGACTTTTTACGGATGGCATTTTGAATATTGGGTGGCGAAATGTTTTTGTAGTTTGGATTTGCGTCCAACCAATAATTCCTGACATTGAGCTTTTATTTATGTTCTTCTTTTTTTTTAAATAACAGAGTGAGTAACACTTACCTCTTCAAACAGTTTTCTTGAAAAATTTTCCGTATTATGAACTTTCTTGGCCATTACCTACCCCAGGACATTTTTGAGGAATCGTGTCATTTATGGCCCTACAATTACTGTGAATCTCAAGTGACCGTTAGCCCTGTGTTTAAAGCTGCTATTGTGGGAAACGGCCACAAGGCGGCAGCATTTCTCCATTCCCAAATCTGGTTACTAGGGCAGCAGAGCCTTCCTGAAAGTCGTGTTCCTAGGTTGTAAATTAGAATGGGATATGCCAGGGAAAACCCCAATAACTTTATGTCTCATTAATTCTTGTTCGTGGTTATAATTTTTTAAATGGGGGTAATGAGTAGAGTAGTGTTTGTTCTGGGTGTGCACAATCAGGATCAATTGAACATTATATATATCTATTCATGTAGAGAGCCTCTTCCCATGTAAATTACTATTATTTTTTTTTTTAAATTTATTTTATTTATTTATTTATTTTTGGCTGAGTTGGATCTTCGTTGCTGCATGTGGGCTTTCTCCAGTTGCAGTGAGTGGGGGCTACTCTCTGTTGCGGTGCACGGGCTTCTCACTGCAGCGGCTTCTCTTGTTGCGGAGCATGGGCTGTAGGCGTGCGGGCTTCAGTAGTTGTGGTGCATGGGCTCCGGAGCGTAGGCTCATTAGTTGTGGTGCACGAGCTTAGTTGCTCTGCAGCATGTGGGATCTTCCCGAACCAGGGATCGAACCTGTGTCCTCTGCATTGGCAGGCGGATTCTTAACCACGGTGCCACCAGGCAAGCCCCTGTGTAAATTATTACAGAGCGTTCAGTAGACCTCCCTTGGTATATGGTCAGTCTTTTTGATACATGTGTTTAATATGTATTTGTATACGTATGGTAACCCTAATCTTAATGTATCCATTCCTCCCACCTTTCCTTTTAGATAACCATAGTTTGTTTTCTAAGTCTGTGAGAGTCTTTCTCTGTGGAAATATGTTCATACATGTCAGTTGTTAGGTAACAGCTAGGAGTGATATCACAGGTTATTTGTCGTCTGCTTTCCGACTTACCTCATGTTCTGTGATTATCTCTAGGCTCATCTATGGTGCTGCAAAGAGCAGTGTTTCATCCTTTTCCATGGTGAATATTCCATTGTGTACATGGACCACTTCTTCTTTGTGCATTCATCTGTTGATGGACATTTTGGTTACTTCCAAGTCTTGGCTATGGTAAATATTGATGCAGTGCAGGATTGCCAGCCTGTGTCTTTTGGATTCTGGTCTTCTCAGGGGTTAAGCCCAGCTGTGGGCCTACTAGATCATATGGCAGTTCAATTTTTACCTTTCAACGCACCTCCATTCTGTTCTCACTACTGGCTGTTAGCAGTTTACATCCCACCAGCAACTAGAGGGTACACAGATCTCTAAAACCCCTTCAGCATTTATTGTTTGTAGACTTTTTACTGATGGCATTTTGAGTAGTTGGGTGGTGATACCTTTTTGTAGTTTGGATCTGCATGCGTCTAATAATTCCCGATATAGAGCTTTTATCTACGTCCGTTTTCTTTCTTTTTTTGAAAAGTGAAACAGAGAAACTTAGCTCTTCAAATTGTTTCCTTGAAAAATGTGCCATGTTCTGTGAATTCCTGTGGCCATTACCTGCACCAGGACATTTTTTGAGGGCAGGTGTCGTTTACAGCCCTGTAGTAATTGTGACTATCACATGACCATTAGTTCTGCGTTTAAAGCTGCTGTTGCAGGGAACGGCCACAAGGGGGCAGCATTTCTATATTCCCAACTCTGGTTACTAGGGCAACAGAGCCTTCCTGGAAGTCCTGTTTGTAGGTTGTAGAGTAGAGTGGAATGTGCCAGGACAAACCCCCAAAAACTATGTCTACTTATTTGTTGTTGGTATTCTCAGTTTAATTTTCATTTTTCTCAGAGCAAATTTGATTGCAATGTTGTGTTTGTTCTAGGTGTACAGAGTCTCTTTCATTGATTCATATATCTTTTCATGTTTGGATCCTGTTCCATATAGGTTATTACAGAATGTTGTATAGACCTCTCTTGGTATTCGGTATGTCTGATGATTATATATTTTATAAGTATTAGCATATGTCTGTTAAACCCAATATCCTCCGTTATACATTCCTCACAGCTTTCCATTTGGTTAACCACAAGCTTGTTATTTGAACGCGTGAGTGTCCTTCTCTGTGGAAATAGGTTCATTCCTATCAATTTTTAGGTAACACCTATACGTGATATCATAGGATATGTGTCTCTCGCTCTCTGACTTACTTCAAGTTGTGTGATTATCTGTAGCCTCATCTATGGTGCTGCAAACGGCATTGTTTCATTCTTTTCTGTGTCTAATATTGCATTGTGTACATGGACCACTTTTTCTTCCATTCATCTGATGATGGACATTTTTGTTGCGTCCATGTCTTGGCTATTGTAAATACTGCTGCAATACACGATTTTCCATCCTGTGTCTTTTTGATTCTGGCTTTCACAGGTGACAGGTCCAATAGTGGACCTTCCGGATCATATGGTGACTCAATTTTTACCTTTAAACGCACTGCCATTCTGTTCCTATTATTGGCTGTTACCAGTTTACATCCCACATAGACCGAGAGGTTACGCTATTCTCCACAACTTCTTCAACATCTATTGTTTGTTGACTTTTTGCTGATGGTCATTCTGACTAGTGTGAGGTGATACCTTTGTGTAGATTGGATTTGCATGCGTCTAATAATTCCTGATGTTTTGCGTTTATCAATGTCCTTTTCATTTTTTTTTACGATTCAGCTAAACTTACAACTTCAAATTGCCTTCCTGAAAAATTTGCCGCATTTGGATTTTTTTGGCCATTCCCTACCCCAGGACAGTTTTTGAGGGCATGAGTCATTTACAGCCCTGCAGTCCTTGTGAATATGAATGACCATTAGCAGTGGATTGAAAGCTGCTGTTTGAGGAAACGGCCTTAGGGTGGCAGCATTTCTACGTTGCCAACTCTGCTTGCTAGGGAAACAGAACCTTGCTGCAAGTTGTGCTTTTTGGTTGCAGATTAGAGTGGAATGTGCCAGGACAAACCCCCGTAAGTTTTAGCCTCCTTAATTCTTGTTTGTGTCCTTAAGTTTTAATTTTTATCAGAGCAAATTTGATTGAAATATGTCTTTTGTTCTAGGTGTACAGAATCTTGTTCATGAACACATATACATATATCTATTGATCTTTGTGTCCTTTTCCATGTAGGTTATTACAAATTGTTGAGTAGACCACTCTTGGTATTCCATAGGACTCTGGGGATGATATATTTTATATGTATTAGTATATGTTTGTTAACCCCAATATCCTAATTTATCCATTCCTCACACCTTTTCATTGGCTTAACCACAAGTTTGTCTTCTCAATCTGAGATTGTCTGTCTCTATGGGTATATGTTCATTTTTATGAATTTTCAGATACCATAAGTGATATCATAGGACCTTTGTCTTTCGCATTCTGACTTACTTCACGTTGTGTGATTATCTCTAGGCTCAGCTGTGGTGCTGCATATGCCATTCTTTTATTATTTTTTGCAACTAATATTCCATTCTGTACATGTACCACTTCTTCTTTGTCCAGTCATCTGTTTATGGACCTCTTTTTTGCTTCCATGTTTTGGCTATTTCAGTATTGCTGCCGTGCATGTTTGCCTGTCTGTGCCTTTCCGATTCTGGTCTTCTTAGGGTATAGGCCCATTAGGGGATCGGCCGCATCATATGGTAGCTCAATTTTTACCTTTTAAACGCAGCTCCATTCTGTTCTCATGATTAGCTGTTACCACTTTACATCCAACCATCAGCATAGTGGGTATGCATTTCTCCACCAACCCGTCAGCATTCATTGTTCGTAGACTTTTTACGGATGGCATTTTGAATATTGGGTGGTGAAATCTTTTTGTAGTTTGGATTTGCATCCAACCAATAATTCCTGATATTGAGCTTCTATCCATGTTCTTCTTTTTTTAAAACAACAGAGTGAGTAACACTTACCTCTTCAAACTGTTGTCTTGAACAATTTTCCGTGTTGTGAACTTTTTTGACCATTACCTACCCCAGGACATTTTTTGAGGACACGTGTCATTTATGGCCCTACAATTACTGTGACTCTCAAGTGACCGTTAGCCCTGTGTTTAAAGCTGCTATTGTGGGAAACGTCCACAAGGCGGCAGCATATCTCCATTCCCAAATCTGGTTACTAGGGCAGCAGAGCCTTCCTGAAAGTCGTGTTCCCAGGTTGTAAATTAGAATGGGATATACCAGGGAAAGCCCCAATAACTTTATGTCTCATTAATTGTCGTTCGTGGTTTTAATTTTTTAAATTGGGGTAATGAGTAGAATAGTGTTTGTTCTGGGTGTACACAATCAGGTTGAATTGAACATTATATATATCTATTCATGTACAGAGCCTCTTCCCATGTAAATTACTATTATTTTTTTAATAAACTTTATTTATTTATTTATTTATTTTTGGCTGAGTTGGATCTTCGTTGCTGCATGTGGGCTTTCTCCAGTTGCGGTGAGCGGGGGCTACTCTCCGTTGCGGTGCACGGGCTTCTCACTGCAGTGGCTTCTTTTGTTGTGGAGCACGGGCTCTAGGCGTGTGGGCTTCAGTAGTTGTGGTTCATGGGCTCAGTAGTTATGGCTCATGGGCTCCAGAGCGTAGGCTCATTAGTTGTGGTGCACGAGCTTAGTTGCTCTGCAGCATGTGGGATCTTCCCAACCAGGGATCGAACCTGTGTCCCCTGCATTGGCAGGCGGATTCTTAACCACGGTGCCACCAGGCAAGCCCCCGTGTAAATTATTACAGAGCGTTCAGTAGACCTCCCTTGGTATATGGTCAGTCTTTTTGATACATGTGTTTAATATGTATTTGTATACGTATGGTAACCCTAATCTTAATGTATCCATTCCTCCCACCTTTCCTTTTAGATAACCATAGTTTGTTTTCTAAGTCTGTGAGAGTCTTTCTCTGTGGAAATATGTTCATACGTGTCAGTTGTAAGGTAACAGCTAGGAGTGATATCCCAGGTTATTTGTTGTCTGCTTTCCGACTTACCTCATGTTCTGTGATTATCTCTAGGCTCATCTATGGTGCTGCAAAGAGCAGTGTTTCATCCTTTTCCATGGCGAATATTCCATTGTGTACATGGACCACTTCTTCTTTGTGCATTCATCTGTTGATGGACATTTTGGTTACTTTCAAGTCTTGGCTATTGTAAATACTGCTGCAATACACGATTTTCCATCCTGTGTCTTTTTGATTCTGGCTTTCACAGGTGACAGGTCCAATAGTGGACCTTCCGGATCATATGGTGACTCAATTTTTACCTTTAAACGCACTGCCATTCTGTTCCTATTATATGGTTGTTACCAGTTTACATCCCACTTAGACGGAGAGGTTACACTATTCTCCACAACTTCTTCAACATCTATCGTTTGTTGAGTTTTTGCTGATGGTCATTCTGACTAGTGTGAGGTGATACCTTTGTGTAGATTGGATTTGCATGCGTCTAGTAATTCCTGATGTTTTGCGTTTATCAATGTCCTTTTCATTTTTTTTTTACGATTCAGCTAAACTTACAACTTCAAATTGCCTTCTTGAAAAATTTGGCGTGTTTGGATTTCTTTGGGCATTCCCTACCCCAGGACAGTTTTTGAGGGCATGAGACATTTACAGCCCTGCAGTCCTTGTGAATATTAGTGACCATTAGCAGTGGATTTAAAGCTGCTGTTTGAGGAAACGGCCTTAGGGTGGCAGCATTTCTACGTTGTCAACTCTGCTTGCTAGGGAAACAGAACCTTGCTGCAAGTTGTGCTTTTAGGTTGCAGATTAGAGTGGAATGTGCCAGGACAAACCCCCATAAGTTTTAGCCTCCTTAATTCTTGTTTGTGTCCTTAAGTTTTAATTTTTATCAGAGCAAATTTGATTGAAATATGTCTTTTGTTCTAGGTGTACAGAATCTTGTTCATGAACACATATACATATATCTATTTATCTTTGTGTTCTTTTCCATGTAGGTTATTACAAAGTGTTGAGTAGACCACTCTTGGTATTCCATAGGTCTTTGGGGATGATATATTTTATATGTATTAGTATATGTTTGTTAATCCCAATATCCTAATTTATCCATTCCTCACACCTTTTTATTGGCTTGACCATAAGTTTGTCTTCTCAATCTGAGATTGTCTTTCTCTATGGATATATGTTCATTTTTATGAATTTTCAGATACCATAAGTGATATCATAGGATATTTGTCTTTCGCATTCTGACTTACTTCACGTTGTGTGATTATCTCTAGGCTCATCTGTGGTGCTGCATATGCCATTCTTTTATTATTTTTCACAACTAATATTCCATTCTGTACATGTACCACTTCGTCTTTGTCCATTCATTTGTTTATGGACCTTGTTTTTGCTTCCATGTCTTGGCTATTTCAGTATTGTTGCAGTGCCTGTTTGCCTGTCTGTGACTTTCCGATTGTGGTCTTCTTAGGGTATAGGCCCACTTAGGGGTTCGGCCGCATCATATGGTAGCTCAATTTTTACCTTTTAAAGCAGCTCCATTCAGTTCTCATTAGTGCTGTTACCACTTTACATCCCACCAGCAGCTAGAAGGTACACAGTTCCCTAAAACCTCTTCAGCATTTATAGTTCGTAGACTTTTTGCTGATGGTCATTTGACTGGTGTGAGCTGAATCCTTTGTGGACGTTGGATTTGCATGCGGCTAATAATTCCTTATACTGAGCTTTAGGCATGTCCTTTTTTTTTCTTTTCCTTTTTTTTTAAAGAGTGAGTACAACTTCCGTCTTCATATTAACTTCGTGAAAAATTTGTCATGTGTTGAATTTTCTTGCCTATTCCCTACCCCTGGACATTTTTTGAGGGCATGTGTCATTTACAACCCTGCAGTCCTTGTGACTATTAAGTGACCATTAGCACTGGGTTTAAAGCTGCTGTTGTGGAAAACAGCCACAAGGCGGCAGCATTATTACGTTCTCAACTCTTGTTACTAGGGCAACAGAGTCTTTTTGGAGGTAGTGTTCCGAGGTTGTAAATTAGAGTGGAATGTGCTGGGACAAGCCCCCAGAAGTTTATGTCTCCTTACTTATGTTTGTTTTTAAAATTTGATTTCTATTTCTTTTTGCAGTAAATTTGATTAGAGTGTTGTGATTGTCTGGCTGTACAGAATCTGCTCAATGATTCATACATATGTCTGTTCATCTTCGGATCCTGTTACCATGTATGTTATTACAGAACGTTGAGTAGACCTCCCTTGGTATTTGGTAGGTGTTTTGTCATTATATATTTTATATGGATTGGTGATTCTATAATGCATATAGTTTATATGTTATATGTTTATATACACTTAACATACATTAGTATATGTATGTTAGCCCCATAATCCTAATTTATCCATCCTCCCACCTTTCATTTTGGTTAACCATTAGTTTGTTTTATAAGTCTGTGAGTGTCTTTTTCTGTGGAAATATGTTCATTGGTAGCAATCTGAGGATAATGTGTATAAATGATATCATAGGATATTTGTCATTCCCTTTTGACTTACTTAACGTAATATGATTATTTCTAGGCTCATGTGTAGTCCTGAAAACGGCATTGTTCATTTTTTTTCCGAACCTACTCTTCCATTTGGTACGTATACCACTTCTTCTTTGTCCATTTATCTGTTGATGGACATTTTGTTTGCTTGCATGGCTTGGCTATTGTAAATATTTCTGCAGTGCATGTTTGCCTGTGTGTGCCTTTCCGATTCTGGTCTTCTTAGGGTATAGGCCTATTAGGGGATCGGCCGCATCATATGGTAGCTCAATTTTTACCTTTTAAACGCAGCTCCATTCTGTTCTCATGATTAGCTGTTACCAGTTTACATCCAACCAACAGCATAGTGGGTATGCATTTCTCCACCAACCCGTCAGCATTCATTGTTTGTAGACTTTTTACGGATGGCATTTTGAATATTGGGTGGCGAAATGTTTTTGTAGTTTGGATTTGCGTCCAACCAATAATTCCTGACATTGAGCTTTTATTTATGTTCTTCTTTTTTTTTAAATAACAGAGTGAGTAACACTTACCTCTTCAAACAGTTTTCTTGAAAAATTTTCCGTATTATGAACTTTCTTGGCCATTACCTACCCCAGGACATTTTTGAGGAATCGTGTCATTTATGGCCCTACAATTACTGTGAATCTCAAGTGACCGTTAGCCCTGTGTTTAAAGCTGCTATTGTGGGAAACGGCCACAAGGCGGCAGCATTTCTCCATTCCCAAATCTGGTTACTAGGGCAGCAGAGCCTTCCTGAAAGTCGTGTTCCTAGGTTGTAAATTAGAATGGGATATGCCAGGGAAAACCCCAATAACTTTATGTCTCATTAATTCTTGTTCGTGGTTATAATTTTTTAAATGGGGGTAATGAGTAGAGTAGTGTTTGTTCTGGGTGTGCACAATCAGGATCAATTGAACATTATATATATCTATTCATGTAGAGAGCCTCTTCCCATGTAAATTACTATTATTTTTTTTTTTTAAATTTATTTTATTTATTTATTTATTTTTGGCTGAGTTGGATCTTCGTTGCTGCATGTGGGCTTTCTCCAGTTGCAGTGAGTGGGGGCTACTCTCCGTTGCGGTGCACGGGCTTCTCACTGCAGTGGCTTCTCTTGTTGCGGAGCATGGGCTGTAGGCGTGCGGGCTTCAGTAGTTGTGGTGCATGGGCTCCGGAGCGTAGGCTCATTAGTTGTGGTGCACGAGCTTAGTTGCTCTGCAGCATGTGGGATCTTCCCGAACCAGGGATCGAACCTGTGTCCTCTGCATTGGCAGGCGGATTCTTAACCACGGTGCCACCAGGCAAGCCCCTGTGTAAATTATTACAGAGCGTTCAGTAGACCTCCCTTGGTATATGGTCAGTCTTTTTGATACATGTGTTTAATATGTATTTGTATACGTATGGTAACCCTAATCTTAATGTATCCATTCCTCCCACCTTTCCTTTTAGATAACCATAGTTTGTTTTCTAAGTCTGTGAGAGTCTTTCTCTGTGGAAATATGTTCATACGTGTCAGTTGTTAGGTAACAGCTAGGAGTGATATCACAGGTTATTTGTCGTCTGCTTTCCGACTTACCTCATGTTCTGTGATTATCTCTAGGCTCATCTATGGTGCTGCAAAGAGCAGTGTTTCATCCTTTTCCATGGTGAATATTCCATTGTGTACATGGACCACTTCTTCTTTGTGCATTCATCTGTTGATGGACATTTTGGTTACTTCCAAGTCTTGGCTATGGTAAATATTGATGCAGTGCAGGATTGCCAGCCTGTGTCTTTTGGATTCTGGTCTTCTCAGGGGTTAAGCCCAGCTGTGGGCCTACTAGATCATATGGCAGTTCAATTTTTACCTTTCAACGCACCTCCATTCTGTTCTCACTACTGGCTGTTAGCAGTTTACATCCCACCAGCAACTAGAGGGTACACAGATCTCTAAAACCCCTTCAGCATTTATTGTTTGTAGACTTTTTACTGATGGCATTTTGAGTAGTTGGGTGGTGATACCTTTTTGTAGTTTGGATCTGCATGCGTCTAATAATTCCCGATATAGAGCTTTTATCTACGTCCGTTTTCTTTCTTTTTTTAAAAAGTGAAACAGAGAAACTTAGCTCTTCAAATTGTTTCCTTGAAAAATGTGCCATGTTCTGTGAATTCCTGTGGCCATTACCTGCACCAGGACATTTTTTGAGGGCAGGTGTCGTTTACAGCCCTGTAGTAATTGTGACTATCACATGACCATTAGTTCTGCGTTTAAAGCTGCTGTCGCAGGGAACGGCCACAAGGGGGCAGCATTTCTATATTCCCAACTCTGGTTACTAGGGCAACAGAGCAGAGCCTTCCTGGAAGTCCTGTTTGTAGGTTGTAGAGTAGAGTGGAATGTGCCAGGACAAACCCCCAAAAACTATGTCTACTTATTTGTTGTTGGTATTCTCAGTTTAATTTTCATTTTTCTCAGAGCAAATTTGATTGCAATGTTGTGTTTGTTCTAGGTGTACAGAGTCTCTTTCATTGACTCATATATCTTTTCATGTTTGGATCCTGTTCCATATAGGTTATTACAGAATGTTGTATAGACCTCTCTTGGTATTCGGTATGTCTGATGATTATATATTTTATAAGTATTAGCATATGTCTGTTAAACCCAATATCCTCCGTTATACATTCCTCACAGCTTTCCATTTGGTTAACCACAAGCTTGTTATTTGAACGCGTGAGTGTCCTTCTCTGTGGAAATAGGTTCATTCCTATCAATTTTTAGGTAACACCTATACGTGATATCATAGGATATGTGTCTCTCGCTCTCTGACTTACTTCAAGTTGTGTGATTATCTGTAGCCTCATCTATGGTGCTGCAAACGGCATTGTTTCATTCTTTTCTGTGTCTAATATTGCATTGTGTACATGGACCACTTTTTCTTCCATTCATCTGATGATGGACATTTTTGTTGCGTCCATGTCTTGGCTATTGTAAATACTGCTGCAATACACGATTTTCCATCCTGTGTCTTTTTGATTCTGGCTTTCACAGGTGACAGGTCCAATAGTGGACCTTCCGGATCATATGGTGACTCAATTTTTACCTTTAAACGCACTGCCATTCTGTTCCTATTATATGGTTGTTACCAGTTTACATCCCACTTAGACGGAGAGGTTACACTATTCTCCACAACTTCTTCAACATCTATCGTTTGTTGAGTTTTTGCTGATGGTCATTCTGACTAGTGTGAGGTGATACCTTTGTGTAGATTGGATTTGCATGCGTCTAGTAATTCCTGATGTTTTGCGTTTATCAATGTCCTTTTCATTTTTTTTTTACGATTCAGCTAAACTTACAACTTCAAATTGCCTTCTTGAAAAATTTGGCGTGTTTGGATTTCTTTGGGCATTCCCTACCCCAGGACAGTTTTTGAGGGCATGAGACATTTACAGCCCTGCAGTCCTTGTGAATATTAGTGACCATTAGCAGTGGATTTAAAGCTGCTGTTTGAGGAAACGGCCTTAGGGTGGCAGCATTTCTACGTTGTCAACTCTGCTTGCTAGGGAAACAGAACCTTGCTGCAAGTTGTGCTTTTAGGTTGCAGATTAGAGTGGAATGTGCCAGGACAAACCCCCATAAGTTTTAGCCTCCTTAATTCTTGTTTGTGTCCTTAAGTTTTAATTTTTATCAGAGCAAATTTGATTGAAATATGTCTTTTGTTCTAGGTGTACAGAATCTTGTTCATGAACACATATACATATATCTATTTATCTTTGTGTTCTTTTCCATGTAGGTTATTACAAAGTGTTGAGTAGACCACTCTTGGTATTCCATAGGTCTTTGGGGATGATATATTTTATATGTATTAGTATATGTTTGTTAATCCCAATATCCTAATTTATCCATTCCTCACACCTTTTTATTGGCTTGACCATAAGTTTGTCTTCTCAATCTGAGATTGTCTTTCTCTATGGATATATGTTCATTTTTATGAATTTTCAGATACCATAAGTGATATCATAGGATATTTGTCTTTCGCATTCTGACTTACTTCACGTTGTGTGATTATCTCTAGGCTCATCTGTGGTGCTGCATATGCCATTCTTTTATTATTTTTCACAACTAATATTCCATTCTGTACATGTACCACTTCGTCTTTGTCCATTCATTTGTTTATGGACCTTGTTTTTGCTTCCATGTCTTGGCTATTTCAGTATTGTTGCAGTGCCTGTTTGCCTGTCTGTGACTTTCCGATTGTGGTCTTCTTAGGGTATAGGCCCACTTAGGGGTTCGGCCGCATCATATGGTAGCTCAATTTTTACCTTTTAAAGCAGCTCCATTCAGTTCTCATTAGTGCTGTTACCACTTTACATCCCACCAGCAGCTAGAAGGTACACAGTTCCCTAAAACCTCTTCAGCATTTATAGTTCGTAGACTTTTTGCTGATGGTCATTTGACTGGTGTGAGCTGAATCCTTTGTGGACGTTGGATTTGCATGCGGCTAATAATTCCTTATACTGAGCTTTAGGCATGTCCTTTTTTTTTCTTTTCCTTTTTTTTTAAAGAGTGAGTACAACTTCCGTCTTCATATTAACTTCGTGAAAAATTTGTCATGTGTTGAATTTTCTTGCCTATTCCCTACCCCTGGACATTTTTTGAGGGCATGTGTCATTTACAACCCTGCAGTCCTTGTGACTATTAAGTGACCATTAGCACTGGGTTTAAAGCTGCTGTTGTGGAAAACAGCCACAAGGCGGCAGCATTATTACGTTCTCAACTCTTGTTACTAGGGCAACAGAGTCTTTTTGGAGGTAGTGTTCCGAGGTTGTAAATTAGAGTGGAATGTGCTGGGACAAGCCCCCAGAAGTTTATGTCTCCTTACTTATGTTTGTTTTTAAAATTTGATTTCTATTTCTTTTTGCAGTAAATTTGATTAGAGTGTTGTGATTGTCTGGCTGTACAGAATCTGCTCAATGATTCATACATATGTCTGTTCATCTTCGGATCCTGTTACCATGTATGTTATTACAGAACGTTGAGTAGACCTCCCTTGGTATTTGGTAGGTGTTTTGTCATTATATATTTTATATGGATTGGTGATTCTATAATGCATATAGTTTATATGTTATATGTTTATATACACTTAACATACATTAGTATATGTATGTTAGCCCCATAATCCTAATTTATCCATCCTCCCACCTTTCATTTTGGTTAACCATTAGTTTGTTTTATAAGTCTGTGAGTGTCTTTTTCTGTGGAAATATGTTCATTGGTAGCAATCTGAGGATAATGTGTATAAATGATATCATAGGATATTTGTCATTCCCTTTTGACTTACTTAACGTAATATGATTATTTCTAGGCTCATGTGTAGTCCTGAAAACGGCATTGTTCATTTTTTTTCCGAACCTACTCTTCCATTTGGTACGTATACCACTTCTTCTTTGTCCATTTATCTGTTGATGGACATTTTGTTTGCTTGCATGGCTTGGCTATTGTAAATATTTCTGCAGTGCATGTTTGCCTGTGTGTGCCTTTCCGATTCTGGTCTTCTTAGGGTATAGGCCTATTAGGGGATCGGCCGCATCATATGGTAGCTCAATTTTTACCTTTTAAACGCAGCTCCATTCTGTTCTCATGATTAGCTGTTACCAGTTTACATCCAACCAACAGCATAGTGGGTATGCATTTCTCCACCAACCCGTCAGCATTCATTGTTTGTAGACTTTTTACGGATGGCATTTTGAATATTGGGTGGCGAAATGTTTTTGTAGTTTGGATTTGCGTCCAACCAATAATTCCTGACATTGAGCTTTTATTTATGTTCTTCTTTTTTTTTAAATAACAGAGTGAGTAACACTTACCTCTTCAAACAGTTTTCTTGAAAAATTTTCCGTATTATGAACTTTCTTGGCCATTACCTACCCCAGGACATTTTTGAGGAATCGTGTCATTTATGGCCCTACAATTACTGTGAATCTCAAGTGACCGTTAGCCCTGTGTTTAAAGCTGCTATTGTGGGAAACGGCCACAAGGCGGCAGCATTTCTCCATTCCCAAATCTGGTTACTAGGGCAGCAGAGCCTTCCTGAAAGTCGTGTTCCTAGGTTGTAAATTAGAATGGGATATGCCAGGGAAAACCCCAATAACTTTATGTCTCATTAATTCTTGTTCGTGGTTATAATTTTTTAAATGGGGGTAATGAGTAGAGTAGTGTTTGTTCTGGGTGTGCACAATCAGGATCAATTGAACATTATATATATCTATTCATGTAGAGAGCCTCTTCCCATGTAAATTACTATTATTTTTTTTTTTTAAATTTATTTTATTTATTTATTTATTTTTGGCTGAGTTGGATCTTCGTTGCTGCATGTGGGCTTTCTCCAGTTGCAGTGAGTGGGGGCTACTCTCCGTTGCGGTGCACGGGCTTCTCACTGCAGCGGCTTCTCTTGTTGCGGAGCATGGGCTGTAGGCGTGCGGGCTTCAGTAGTTGTGGTGCATGGGCTCCGGAGCGTAGGCTCATTAGTTGTGGTGCACGAGCTTAGTTGCTCTGCAGCATGTGGGATCTTCCCGAACCAGGGATCGAACCTGTGTCCTCTGCATTGGCAGGCGGATTCTTAACCACGGTGCCACCAGGCAAGCCCCTGTGTAAATTATTACAGAGCGTTCAGTAGACCTCCCTTGGTATATGGTCAGTCTTTTTGATACATGTGTTTAATATGTATTTGTATACGTATGGTAACCCTAATCTTAATGTATCCATTCCTCCCACCTTTCCTTTTAGATAACCATAGTTTGTTTTCTAAGTCTGTGAGAGTCTTTCTCTGTGGAAATATGTTCATACATGTCAGTTGTTAGGTAACAGCTAGGAGTGATATCACAGGTTATTTGTCGTCTGCTTTCCGACTTACCTCATGTTCTGTGATTATCTCTAGGCTCATCTATGGTGCTGCAAAGAGCAGTGTTTCATCCTTTTCCATGGTGAATATTCCATTGTGTACATGGACCACTTCTTCTTTGTGCATTCATCTGTTGATGGACATTTTGGTTACTTCCAAGTCTTGGCTATGGTAAATATTGATGCAGTGCAGGATTGCCAGCCTGTGTCTTTTGGATTCTGGTCTTCTCAGGGGTTAAGCCCAGCTGTGGGCCTACTAGATCATATGGCAGTTCAATTTTTACCTTTCAACGCACCTCCATTCTGTTCTCACTACTGGCTGTTAGCAGTTTACATCCCACCAGCAACTAGAGGGTACACAGATCTCTAAAACCCCTTCAGCATTTATTGTTTGTAGACTTTTTACTGATGGCATTTTGAGTAGTTGGGTGGTGATACCTTTTTGTAGTTTGGATCTGCATGCGTCTAATAATTCCCGATATAGAGCTTTTATCTACGTCCGTTTTCTTTCTTTTTTTGAAAAGTGAAACAGAGAAACTTAGCTCTTCAAATTGTTTCCTTGAAAAATGTGCCATGTTCTGTGAATTCCTGTGGCCATTACCTGCACCAGGACATTTTTTGAGGGCAGGTGTCGTTTACAGCCCTGTAGTAATTGTGACTATCACATGACCATTAGTTCTGCGTTTAAAGCTGCTGTTGCAGGGAACGGCCACAAGGGGGCAGCATTTCTATATTCCCAACTCTGGTTACTAGGGCAACAGAGCAGAGCCTTCCTGGAAGTCCTGTTTGTAGGTTGTAGAGTAGAGTGGAATGTGCCAGGACAAACCCCCAAAAACTATGTCTACTTATTTGTTGTTGGTATTCTCAGTTTAATTTTCATTTTTCTCAGAGCAAATTTGATTGCAATGTTGTGTTTGTTCTAGGTGTACAGAGTCTCTTTCATTGATTCATATATCTTTTCATGTTTGGATCCTGTTCCATATAGGTTATTACAGAATGTTGTATAGACCTCTCTTGGTATTCGGTATGTCTGATGATTATATATTTTATAAGTATTAGCATATGTCTGTTAAACCCAATATCCTCCGTTATACATTCCTCACAGCTTTCCATTTGGTTAACCACAAGCTTGTTATTTGAACGCGTGAGTGTCCTTCTCTGTGGAAATAGGTTCATTCCTATCAATTTTTAGGTAACACCTATACGTGATATCATAGGATATGTGTCTCTCGCTCTCTGACTTACTTCAAGTTGTGTGATTATCTGTAGCCTCATCTATGGTGCTGCAAACGGCATTGTTTCATTCTTTTCTGTGTCTAATATTGCATTGTGTACATGGACCACTTTTTCTTCCATTCATCTGATGATGGACATTTTTGTTGCGTCCATGTCTTGGCTATTGTAAATACTGCTGCAATACACGATTTTCCATCCTGTGTCTTTTTGATTCTGGCTTTCACAGGTGACAGGTCCAATAGTGGACCTTCCGGATCATATGGTGACTCAATTTTTACCTTTAAACGCACTGCCATTCTGTTCCTATTATTGGCTGTTACCAGTTTACATCCCACATAGACCGAGAGGTTACGCTATTCTCCACAACTTCTTCAACATCTATTGTTTGTTGACTTTTTGCTGATGGTCATTCTGACTAGTGTGAGGTGATACCTTTGTGTAGATTGGATTTGCATGCGTCTAATAATTCCTGATGTTTTGCGTTTATCAATGTCCTTTTCATTTTTTTTTACGATTCAGCTAAACTTACAACTTCAAATTGCCTTCCTGAAAAATTTGCCGCATTTGGATTTTTTTGGCCATTCCCTACCCCAGGACAGTTTTTGAGGGCATGAGTCATTTACAGCCCTGCAGTCCTTGTGAATATGAATGACCATTAGCAGTGGATTGAAAGCTGCTGTTTGAGGAAACGGCCTTAGGGTGGCAGCATTTCTACGTTGCCAACTCTGCTTGCTAGGGAAACAGAACCTTGCTGCAAGTTGTGCTTTTTGGTTGCAGATTAGAGTGGAATGTGCCAGGACAAACCCCCGTAAGTTTTAGCCTCCTTAATTCTTGTTTGTGTCCTTAAGTTTTAATTTTTATCAGAGCAAATTTGATTGAAATATGTCTTTTGTTCTAGGTGTACAGAATCTTGTTCATGAACACATATACATATATCTATTTATCTTTGTGTTCTTTTCCATGTAGGTTATTACAAAGTGTTGAGTAGACCACTCTTGGTATTCCATAGGACTCTGGGGATGATATATTTTATATGTATTAGTATATGTTTGTTAATCCCAATATCCTAATTTATCCATTCCTCACACCTTTTTATTGGCTTGACCATAAGTTTGTCTTCTCAATCTGAGATTGTCTTTCTCTATGGATATATGTTCATTTTTATGAATTTTCAGATACCATAAGTGATATCATAGGATATTTGTCTTTCGCATTCTGACTTACTTCACGTTGTGTGATTATCTCTAGGCTCATCTGTGGTGCTGCATATGCCATTCTTTTATTATTTTTCACAACTAATATTCCATTCTGTACATGTACCACTTCGTCTTTGTCCATTCATTTGTTTATGGACCTTGTTTTTGCTTCCATGTCTTGGCTATTTCAGTATTGTTGCAGTGCCTGTTTGCCTGTCTGTGACTTTCCGATTGTGGTCTTCTTAGGGTATAGGCCCACTTAGGGGTTCGGCCGCATCATATGGTAGCTCAATTTTTACCTTTTAAAGCAGCTCCATTCAGTTCTCATTAGTGCTGTTACCACTTTACATCCCACCAGCAGCTAGAAGGTACACAGTTCCCTAAAACCTCTTCAGCATTTATAGTTCGTAGACTTTTTGCTGATGGTCATTTGACTGGTGTGAGCTGAATCCTTTGTGGACGTTGGATTTGCATGCGGCTAATAATTCCTTATACTGAGCTTTAGGCATGTCCTTTTTTTTTCTTTTCCTTTTTTTTTAAAGAGTGAGTACAACTTCCGTCTTCATATTAACTTCGTGAAAAATTTGTCATGTGTTGAATTTTCTTGCCTATTCCCTACCCCTGGACATTTTTTGAGGGCATGTGTCATTTACAACCCTGCAGTCCTTGTGACTATTAAGTGACCATTAGCACTGGGTTTAAAGCTGCTGTTGTGGATAACAGCCACAAGGCGGCAGCATTATTACGTTCTCAACTCTTGTTACTAGGGCAACAGAGTCTTTTTGGAGGTAGTGTTCCGAGGTTGTAAAGTAGAGTGGAATGTGCTGGGACAAGCCCCCAGAAGTTTATGTCTCCTTACTTATGTTTGTTTTTAAAATTTGATTTCTATTTCTTTTTGCAGTAAATTTGATTAGAGTGTTGTGATTGTCTGGCTGTACAGAATCTGCTCAATGATTCATACATATGTCTGTTCATCTTCGGATCCTGTTACCATGTATGTTATTACAGAACGTTGAGTAGACCTCCCTTGGTATTTGGTAGGTGTTTTGTCATTATATATTTTATATGGATTGGTGATTCTATAATGCATATAGTTTATATGTTATATGTTTATATACACTTAACATACATTAGTATATGTATGTTAGCCCCATAATCCTAATTTATCCATCCTCCCACCTTTCATTTTGGTTAACCATTAGTTTGTTTTATAAGTCTGTGAGTGTCTTTTTCTGTGGAAATATGTTCATTGGTAGCAATCTGAGGATAATGTGTATAAATGATATCATAGGATATTTGTCATTCCCTTTTGACTTACTTAACGTAATATGATTATTTCTAGGCTCATGTGTAGTCCTGAAAACGGCATTGTTCATTTTTTTTCCGAACCTACTCTTCCATTTGGTACGTATACCACTTCTTCTTTGTCCATTTATCTGTTGATGGACATTTTGTTTGCTTGCATGGCTTGGCTATTGTAAATATTTCTGCAGTGCATGTTTGCCTGTGTGTGCCTTTCCGATTCTGGTCTTCTTAGGGTATAGGCCTATTAGGGGATCGGCCGCATCATATGGTAGCTCAATTTTTACCTTTTAAACGCAGCTCCATTCTGTTCTCATGATTAGCTGTTACCAGTTTACATCCAACCAACAGCATAGTGGGTATGCATTTCTCCACCAACCCGTCAGCATTCATTGTTTGTAGACTTTTTACGGATGGCATTTTGAATATTGGGTGGCGAAATGTTTTTGTAGTTTGGATTTGCGTCCAACCAATAATTCCTGACATTGAGCTTTTATTTATGTTCTTCTTTTTTTTTAAATAACAGAGTGAGTAACACTTACCTCTTCAAACAGTTTTCTTGAAAAATTTTCCGTATTATGAACTTTCTTGGCCATTACCTACCCCAGGACATTTTTGAGGAATCGTGTCATTTATGGCCCTACAATTACTGTGAATCTCAAGTGACCGTTAGCCCTGTGTTTAAAGCTGCTATTGTGGGAAACGGCCACAAGGCGGCAGCATTTCTCCATTCCCAAATCTGGTTACTAGGGCAGCAGAGCCTTCCTGAAAGTCGTGTTCCTAGGTTGTAAATTAGAATGGGATATGCCAGGGAAAACCCCAATAACTTTATGTCTCATTAATTCTTGTTCGTGGTTATAATTTTTTAAATGGGGGTAATGAGTAGAGTAGTGTTTGTTCTGGGTGTGCACAATCAGGATCAATTGAACATTATATATATCTATTCATGTAGAGAGCCTCTTCCCATGTAAATTACTATTATTTTTTTTTTAAATTTATTTTATTTATTTATTTATTTTTGGCTGAGTTGGATCTTCGTTGCTGCATGTGGGCTTTCTCCAGTTGCAGTGAGTGGGGGCTACTCTCTGTTGCGGTGCACGGGCTTCTCACTGCAGCGGCTTCTCTTGTTGCGGAGCATGGGCTGTAGGCGTGCGGGCTTCAGTAGTTGTGGTGCATGGGCTCCGGAGCGTAGGCTCATTAGTTGTGGTGCACGAGCTTAGTTGCTCTGCAGCATGTGGGATCTTCCCGAACCAGGGATCGAACCTGTGTCCTCTGCATTGGCAGGCGGATTCTTAACCACGGTGCCACCAGGCAAGCCCCTGTGTAAATTATTACAGAGCGTTCAGTAGACCTCCCTTGGTATATGGTCAGTCTTTTTGATACATGTGTTTAATATGTATTTGTATACGTATGGTAACCCTAATCTTAATGTATCCATTCCTCCCACCTTTCCTTTTAGATAACCATAGTTTGTTTTCTAAGTCTGTGAGAGTCTTTCTCTGTGGAAATATGTTCATACATGTCAGTTGTTAGGTAACAGCTAGGAGTGATATCACAGGTTATTTGTCGTCTGCTTTCCGACTTACCTCATGTTCTGTGATTATCTCTAGGCTCATCTATGGTGCTGCAAAGAGCAGTGTTTCATCCTTTTCCATGGTGAATATTCCATTGTGTACATGGACCACTTCTTCTTTGTGCATTCATCTGTTGATGGACATTTTGGTTACTTCCAAGTCTTGGCTATGGTAAATATTGATGCAGTGCAGGATTGCCAGCCTGTGTCTTTTGGATTCTGGTCTTCTCAGGGGTTAAGCCCAGCTGTGGGCCTACTAGATCATATGGCAGTTCAATTTTTACCTTTCAACGCACCTCCATTCTGTTCTCACTACTGGCTGTTAGCAGTTTACATCCCACCAGCAACTAGAGGGTACACAGATCTCTAAAACCCCTTCAGCATTTATTGTTTGTAGACTTTTTACTGATGGCATTTTGAGTAGTTGGGTGGTGATACCTTTTTGTAGTTTGGATCTGCATGCGTCTAATAATTCCCGATATAGAGCTTTTATCTACGTCCGTTTTCTTTCTTTTTTTGAAAAGTGAAACAGAGAAACTTAGCTCTTCAAATTGTTTCCTTGAAAAATGTGCCATGTTCTGTGAATTCCTGTGGCCATTACCTGCACCAGGACATTTTTTGAGGGCAGGTGTCGTTTACAGCCCTGTAGTAATTGTGACTATCACATGACCATTAGTTCTGCGTTTAAAGCTGCTGTTGCAGGGAACGGCCACAAGGGGGCAGCATTTCTATATTCCCAACTCTGGTTACTAGGGCAACAGAGCCTTCCTGGAAGTCCTGTTTGTAGGTTGTAGAGTAGAGTGGAATGTGCCAGGACAAACCCCCAAAAACTATGTCTACTTATTTGTTGTTGGTATTCTCAGTTTAATTTTCATTTTTCTCAGAGCAAATTTGATTGCAATGTTGTGTTTGTTCTAGGTGTACAGAGTCTCTTTCATTGATTCATATATCTTTTCATGTTTGGATCCTGTTCCATATAGGTTATTACAGAATGTTGTATAGACCTCTCTTGGTATTCGGTATGTCTGATGATTATATATTTTATAAGTATTAGCATATGTCTGTTAAACCCAATATCCTCCGTTATACATTCCTCACAGCTTTCCATTTGGTTAACCACAAGCTTGTTATTTGAACGCGTGAGTGTCCTTCTCTGTGGAAATAGGTTCATTCCTATCAATTTTTAGGTAACACCTATACGTGATATCATAGGATATGTGTCTCTCGCTCTCTGACTTACTTCAAGTTGTGTGATTATCTGTAGCCTCATCTATGGTGCTGCAAACGGCATTGTTTCATTCTTTTCTGTGTCTAATATTGCATTGTGTACATGGACCACTTTTTCTTCCATTCATCTGATGATGGACATTTTTGTTGCGTCCATGTCTTGGCTATTGTAAATACTGCTGCAATACACGATTTTCCATCCTGTGTCTTTTTGATTCTGGCTTTCACAGGTGACAGGTCCAATAGTGGACCTTCCGGATCATATGGTGACTCAATTTTTACCTTTAAACGCACTGCCATTCTGTTCCTATTATTGGCTGTTACCAGTTTACATCCCACATAGACCGAGAGGTTACGCTATTCTCCACAACTTCTTCAACATCTATTGTTTGTTGACTTTTTGCTGATGGTCATTCTGACTAGTGTGAGGTGATACCTTTGTGTAGATTGGATTTGCATGCGTCTAATAATTCCTGATGTTTTGCGTTTATCAATGTCCTTTTCATTTTTTTTTACGATTCAGCTAAACTTACAACTTCAAATTGCCTTCCTGAAAAATTTGCCGCATTTGGATTTTTTTGGCCATTCCCTACCCCAGGACAGTTTTTGAGGGCATGAGTCATTTACAGCCCTGCAGTCCTTGTGAATATGAATGACCATTAGCAGTGGATTGAAAGCTGCTGTTTGAGGAAACGGCCTTAGGGTGGCAGCATTTCTACGTTGCCAACTCTGCTTGCTAGGGAAACAGAACCTTGCTGCAAGTTGTGCTTTTTGGTTGCAGATTAGAGTGGAATGTGCCAGGACAAACCCCCGTAAGTTTTAGCCTCCTTAATTCTTGTTTGTGTCCTTAAGTTTTAATTTTTATCAGAGCAAATTTGATTGAAATATGTCTTTTGTTCTAGGTGTACAGAATCTTGTTCATGAACACATATACATATATCTATTGATCTTTGTGTCCTTTTCCATGTAGGTTATTACAAATTGTTGAGTAGACCACTCTTGGTATTCCATAGGACTCTGGGGATGATATATTTTATATGTATTAGTATATGTTTGTTAACCCCAATATCCTAATTTATCCATTCCTCACACCTTTTCATTGGCTTAACCACAAGTTTGTCTTCTCAATCTGAGATTGTCTGTCTCTATGGGTATATGTTCATTTTTATGAATTTTCAGATACCATAAGTGATATCATAGGACCTTTGTCTTTCGCATTCTGACTTACTTCACGTTGTGTGATTATCTCTAGGCTCAGCTGTGGTGCTGCATATGCCATTCTTTTATTATTTTTTGCAACTAATATTCCATTCTGTACATGTACCACTTCTTCTTTGTCCAGTCATCTGTTTATGGACCTCTTTTTTGCTTCCATGTTTTGGCTATTTCAGTATTGCTGCCGTGCATGTTTGCCTGTCTGTGCCTTTCCGATTCTGGTCTTCTTAGGGTATAGGCCCATTAGGGGATCGGCCGCATCATATGGTAGCTCAATTTTTACCTTTTAAACGCAGCTCCATTCTGTTCTCATGATTAGCTGTTACCACTTTACATCCAACCATCAGCATAGTGGGTATGCATTTCTCCACCAACCCGTCAGCATTCATTGTTCGTAGACTTTTTACGGATGGCATTTTGAATATTGGGTGGTGAAATCTTTTTGTAGTTTGGATTTGCATCCAACCAATAATTCCTGATATTGAGCTTCTATCCATGTTCTTCTTTTTTTAAAACAACAGAGTGAGTAACACTTACCTCTTCAAACTGTTGTCTTGAACAATTTTCCGTGTTGTGAACTTTTTTGACCATTACCTACCCCAGGACATTTTTTGAGGACACGTGTCATTTATGGCCCTACAATTACTGTGAATCTCAAGTGACCGTTAGCCCTGTGTTTAAAGCTGCTATTGTGGGAAACGTCCACAAGGCGGCAGCATATCTCCATTCCCAAATCTGGTTACTAGGGCAGCAGAGCCTTCCTGAAAGTCGTGTTCCCAGGTTGTAAATTAGAATGGGATATACCAGGGAAAGCCCCAATAACTTTATGTCTCATTAATTGTCGTTCGTGGTTTTAATTTTTTAAATTGGGGTAATGAGTAGAATAGTGTTTGTTCTGGGTGTACACAATCAGGTTGAATTGAACATTATATATATCTATTCATGTACAGAGCCTCTTCCCATGTAAATTACTATTATTTTTTTAATAAACTTTATTTATTTATTTATTTATTTTTGGCTGAGTTGGATCTTCGTTGCTGCATGTGGGCTTTCTCCAGTTGCGGTGAGCGGGGGCTACTCTCCGTTGCGGTGCACGGGCTTCTCACTGCAGTGGCTTCTTTTGTTGTGGAGCACGGGCTCTAGGCGTGTGGGCTTCAGTAGTTGTGGTTCATGGGCTCAGTAGTTATGGCTCATGGGCTCCAGAGCGTAGGCTCATTAGTTGTGGTGCACGAGCTTAGTTGCTCTGCAGCATGTGGGATCTTCCCAACCAGGGATCGAACCTGTGTCCCCTGCATTGGCAGGCGGATTCTTAACCACGGTGCCACCAGGCAAGCCCCCGTGTAAATTATTACAGAGCGTTCAGTAGACCTCCCTTGGTATATGGTCAGTCTTTTTGATACATGTGTTTAATATGTATTTGTATACGTATGGTAACCCTAATCTTAATGTATCCATTCCTCCCACCTTTCCTTTTAGATAACCATAGTTTGTTTTCTAAGTCTGTGAGAGTCTTTCTCTGTGGAAATATGTTCATACGTGTCAGTTGTAAGGTAACAGCTAGGAGTGATATCCCAGGTTATTTGTTGTCTGCTTTCCGACTTACCTCATGTTCTGTGATTATCTCTAGGCTCATCTATGGTGCTGCAAAGAGCAGTGTTTCATCCTTTTCCATGGCGAATATTCCATTGTGTACATGGACCACTTCTTCTTTGTGCATTCATCTGTTGATGGACATTTTGGTTACTTTCAAGTCTTGGCTATTGTAAATACTGCTGCAATACACGATTTTCCATCCTGTGTCTTTTTGATTCTGGCTTTCACAGGTGACAGGTCCAATAGTGGACCTTCCGGATCATATGGTGACTCAATTTTTACCTTTAAACGCACTGCCATTCTGTTCCTATTATATGGTTGTTACCAGTTTACATCCCACTTAGACGGAGAGGTTACACTATTCTCCACAACTTCTTCAACATCTATCGTTTGTTGAGTTTTTGCTGATGGTCATTCTGACTAGTGTGAGGTGATACCTTTGTGTAGATTGGATTTGCATGCGTCTAGTAATTCCTGATGTTTTGCGTTTATCAATGTCCTTTTCATTTTTTTTTTACGATTCAGCTAAACTTACAACTTCAAATTGCCTTCTTGAAAAATTTGGCGTGTTTGGATTTCTTTGGGCATTCCCTACCCCAGGACAGTTTTTGAGGGCATGAGACATTTACAGCCCTGCAGTCCTTGTGAATATTAGTGACCATTAGCAGTGGATTTAAAGCTGCTGTTTGAGGAAACGGCCTTAGGGTGGCAGCATTTCTACGTTGTCAACTCTGCTTGCTAGGGAAACAGAACCTTGCTGCAAGTTGTGCTTTTAGGTTGCAGATTAGAGTGGAATGTGCCAGGACAAACCCCCATAAGTTTTAGCCTCCTTAATTCTTGTTTGTGTCCTTAAGTTTTAATTTTTATCAGAGCAAATTTGATTGAAATATGTCTTTTGTTCTAGGTGTACAGAATCTTGTTCATGAACACATATACATATATCTATTTATCTTTGTGTTCTTTTCCATGTAGGTTATTACAAAGTGTTGAGTAGACCACTCTTGGTATTCCATAGGTCTTTGGGGATGATATATTTTATATGTATTAGTATATGTTTGTTAATCCCAATATCCTAATTTATCCATTCCTCACACCTTTTTATTGGCTTGACCATAAGTTTGTCTTCTCAATCTGAGATTGTCTTTCTCTATGGATATATGTTCATTTTTATGAATTTTCAGATACCATAAGTGATATCATAGGATATTTGTCTTTCGCATTCTGACTTACTTCACGTTGTGTGATTATCTCTAGGCTCATCTGTGGTGCTGCATATGCCATTCTTTTATTATTTTTCACAACTAATATTCCATTCTGTACATGTACCACTTCGTCTTTGTCCATTCATTTGTTTATGGACCTTGTTTTTGCTTCCATGTCTTGGCTATTTCAGTATTGTTGCAGTGCCTGTTTGCCTGTCTGTGACTTTCCGATTGTGGTCTTCTTAGGGTATAGGCCCACTTAGGGGTTCGGCCGCATCATATGGTAGCTCAATTTTTACCTTTTAAAGCAGCTCCATTCAGTTCTCATTAGTGCTGTTACCACTTTACATCCCACCAGCAGCTAGAAGGTACACAGTTCCCTAAAACCTCTTCAGCATTTATAGTTCGTAGACTTTTTGCTGATGGTCATTTGACTGGTGTGAGCTGAATCCTTTGTGGACGTTGGATTTGCATGCGGCTAATAATTCCTTATACTGAGCTTTAGGCATGTCCTTTTTTTTTCTTTTCCTTTTTTTTTAAAGAGTGAGTACAACTTCCGTCTTCATATTAACTTCGTGAAAAATTTGTCATGTGTTGAATTTTCTTGCCTATTCCCTACCCCTGGACATTTTTTGAGGGCATGTGTCATTTACAACCCTGCAGTCCTTGTGACTATTAAGTGACCATTAGCACTGGGTTTAAAGCTGCTGTTGTGGAAAACAGCCACAAGGCGGCAGCATTATTACGTTCTCAACTCTTGTTACTAGGGCAACAGAGTCTTTTTGGAGGTAGTGTTCCGAGGTTGTAAATTAGAGTGGAATGTGCTGGGACAAGCCCCCAGAAGTTTATGTCTCCTTACTTATGTTTGTTTTTAAAATTTGATTTCTATTTCTTTTTGCAGTAAATTTGATTAGAGTGTTGTGATTGTCTGGCTGTACAGAATCTGCTCAATGATTCATACATATGTCTGTTCATCTTCGGATCCTGTTACCATGTATGTTATTACAGAACGTTGAGTAGACCTCCCTTGGTATTTGGTAGGTGTTTTGTCATTATATATTTTATATGGATTGGTGATTCTATAATGCATATAGTTTATATGTTATATGTTTATATACACTTAACATACATTAGTATATGTATGTTAGCCCCATAATCCTAATTTATCCATCCTCCCACCTTTCATTTTGGTTAACCATTAGTTTGTTTTATAAGTCTGTGAGTGTCTTTTTCTGTGGAAATATGTTCATTGGTAGCAATCTGAGGATAATGTGTATAAATGATATCATAGGATATTTGTCATTCCCTTTTGACTTACTTAACGTAATATGATTATTTCTAGGCTCATGTGTAGTCCTGAAAACGGCATTGTTCATTTTTTTTCCGAACCTACTCTTCCATTTGGTACGTATACCACTTCTTCTTTGTCCATTTATCTGTTGATGGACATTTTGTTTGCTTGCATGGCTTGGCTATTGTAAATATTTCTGCAGTGCATGTTTGCCTGTGTGTGCCTTTCCGATTCTGGTCTTCTTAGGGTATAGGCCTATTAGGGGATCGGCCGCATCATATGGTAGCTCAATTTTTACCTTTTAAACGCAGCTCCATTCTGTTCTCATGATTAGCTGTTACCAGTTTACATCCAACCAACAGCATAGTGGGTATGCATTTCTCCACCAACCCGTCAGCATTCATTGTTTGTAGACTTTTTACGGATGGCATTTTGAATATTGGGTGGCGAAATGTTTTTGTAGTTTGGATTTGCGTCCAACCAATAATTCCTGACATTGAGCTTTTATTTATGTTCTTCTTTTTTTTTAAATAACAGAGTGAGTAACACTTACCTCTTCAAACAGTTTTCTTGAAAAATTTTCCGTATTATGAACTTTCTTGGCCATTACCTACCCCAGGACATTTTTGAGGAATCGTGTCATTTATGGCCCTACAATTACTGTGAATCTCAAGTGACCGTTAGCCCTGTGTTTAAAGCTGCTATTGTGGGAAACGGCCACAAGGCGGCAGCATTTCTCCATTCCCAAATCTGGTTACTAGGGCAGCAGAGCCTTCCTGAAAGTCGTGTTCCTAGGTTGTAAATTAGAATGGGATATGCCAGGGAAAACCCCAATAACTTTATGTCTCATTAATTCTTGTTCGTGGTTATAATTTTTTAAATGGGGGTAATGAGTAGAGTAGTGTTTGTTCTGGGTGTGCACAATCAGGATCAATTGAACATTATATATATCTATTCATGTAGAGAGCCTCTTCCCATGTAAATTACTATTATTTTTTTTTTTTAAATTTATTTTATTTATTTATTTATTTTTGGCTGAGTTGGATCTTCGTTGCTGCATGTGGGCTTTCTCCAGTTGCAGTGAGTGGGGGCTACTCTCCGTTGCGGTGCACGGGCTTCTCACTGCAGTGGCTTCTCTTGTTGCGGAGCATGGGCTGTAGGCGTGCGGGCTTCAGTAGTTGTGGTGCATGGGCTCCGGAGCGTAGGCTCATTAGTTGTGGTGCACGAGCTTAGTTGCTCTGCAGCATGTGGGATCTTCCCGAACCAGGGATCGAACCTGTGTCCTCTGCATTGGCAGGCGGATTCTTAACCACGGTGCCACCAGGCAAGCCCCTGTGTAAATTATTACAGAGCGTTCAGTAGACCTCCCTTGGTATATGGTCAGTCTTTTTGATACATGTGTTTAATATGTATTTGTATACGTATGGTAACCCTAATCTTAATGTATCCATTCCTCCCACCTTTCCTTTTAGATAACCATAGTTTGTTTTCTAAGTCTGTGAGAGTCTTTCTCTGTGGAAATATGTTCATACGTGTCAGTTGTTAGGTAACAGCTAGGAGTGATATCACAGGTTATTTGTCGTCTGCTTTCCGACTTACCTCATGTTCTGTGATTATCTCTAGGCTCATCTATGGTGCTGCAAAGAGCAGTGTTTCATCCTTTTCCATGGTGAATATTCCATTGTGTACATGGACCACTTCTTCTTTGTGCATTCATCTGTTGATGGACATTTTGGTTACTTCCAAGTCTTGGCTATGGTAAATATTGATGCAGTGCAGGATTGCCAGCCTGTGTCTTTTGGATTCTGGTCTTCTCAGGGGTTAAGCCCAGCTGTGGGCCTACTAGATCATATGGCAGTTCAATTTTTACCTTTCAACGCACCTCCATTCTGTTCTCACTACTGGCTGTTAGCAGTTTACATCCCACCAGCAACTAGAGGGTACACAGATCTCTAAAACCCCTTCAGCATTTATTGTTTGTAGACTTTTTACTGATGGCATTTTGAGTAGTTGGGTGGTGATACCTTTTTGTAGTTTGGATCTGCATGCGTCTAATAATTCCCGATATAGAGCTTTTATCTACGTCCGTTTTCTTTCTTTTTTTAAAAAGTGAAACAGAGAAACTTAGCTCTTCAAATTGTTTCCTTGAAAAATGTGCCATGTTCTGTGAATTCCTGTGGCCATTACCTGCACCAGGACATTTTTTGAGGGCAGGTGTCGTTTACAGCCCTGTAGTAATTGTGACTATCACATGACCATTAGTTCTGCGTTTAAAGCTGCTGTCGCAGGGAACGGCCACAAGGGGGCAGCATTTCTATATTCCCAACTCTGGTTACTAGGGCAACAGAGCAGAGCCTTCCTGGAAGTCCTGTTTGTAGGTTGTAGAGTAGAGTGGAATGTGCCAGGACAAACCCCCAAAAACTATGTCTACTTATTTGTTGTTGGTATTCTCAGTTTAATTTTCATTTTTCTCAGAGCAAATTTGATTGCAATGTTGTGTTTGTTCTAGGTGTACAGAGTCTCTTTCATTGACTCATATATCTTTTCATGTTTGGATCCTGTTCCATATAGGTTATTACAGAATGTTGTATAGACCTCTCTTGGTATTCGGTATGTCTGATGATTATATATTTTATAAGTATTAGCATATGTCTGTTAAACCCAATATCCTCCGTTATACATTCCTCACAGCTTTCCATTTGGTTAACCACAAGCTTGTTATTTGAACGCGTGAGTGTCCTTCTCTGTGGAAATAGGTTCATTCCTATCAATTTTTAGGTAACACCTATACGTGATATCATAGGATATGTGTCTCTCGCTCTCTGACTTACTTCAAGTTGTGTGATTATCTGTAGCCTCATCTATGGTGCTGCAAACGGCATTGTTTCATTCTTTTCTGTGTCTAATATTGCATTGTGTACATGGACCACTTTTTCTTCCATTCATCTGATGATGGACATTTTTGTTGCGTCCATGTCTTGGCTATTGTAAATACTGCTGCAATACACGATTTTCCATCCTGTGTCTTTTTGATTCTGGCTTTCACAGGTGACAGGTCCAATAGTGGACCTTCCGGATCATATGGTGACTCAATTTTTACCTTTAAACGCACTGCCATTCTGTTCCTATTATATGGTTGTTACCAGTTTACATCCCACTTAGACGGAGAGGTTACACTATTCTCCACAACTTCTTCAACATCTATCGTTTGTTGAGTTTTTGCTGATGGTCATTCTGACTAGTGTGAGGTGATACCTTTGTGTAGATTGGATTTGCATGCGTCTAGTAATTCCTGATGTTTTGCGTTTATCAATGTCCTTTTCATTTTTTTTTTACGATTCAGCTAAACTTACAACTTCAAATTGCCTTCTTGAAAAATTTGGCGTGTTTGGATTTCTTTGGGCATTCCCTACCCCAGGACAGTTTTTGAGGGCATGAGACATTTACAGCCCTGCAGTCCTTGTGAATATTAGTGACCATTAGCAGTGGATTTAAAGCTGCTGTTTGAGGAAACGGCCTTAGGGTGGCAGCATTTCTACGTTGTCAACTCTGCTTGCTAGGGAAACAGAACCTTGCTGCAAGTTGTGCTTTTAGGTTGCAGATTAGAGTGGAATGTGCCAGGACAAACCCCCATAAGTTTTAGCCTCCTTAATTCTTGTTTGTGTCCTTAAGTTTTAATTTTTATCAGAGCAAATTTGATTGAAATATGTCTTTTGTTCTAGGTGTACAGAATCTTGTTCATGAACACATATACATATATCTATTTATCTTTGTGTTCTTTTCCATGTAGGTTATTACAAAGTGTTGAGTAGACCACTCTTGGTATTCCATAGGTCTTTGGGGATGATATATTTTATATGTATTAGTATATGTTTGTTAATCCCAATATCCTAATTTATCCATTCCTCACACCTTTTTATTGGCTTGACCATAAGTTTGTCTTCTCAATCTGAGATTGTCTTTCTCTATGGATATATGTTCATTTTTATGAATTTTCAGATACCATAAGTGATATCATAGGATATTTGTCTTTCGCATTCTGACTTACTTCACGTTGTGTGATTATCTCTAGGCTCATCTGTGGTGCTGCATATGCCATTCTTTTATTATTTTTCACAACTAATATTCCATTCTGTACATGTACCACTTCGTCTTTGTCCATTCATTTGTTTATGGACCTTGTTTTTGCTTCCATGTCTTGGCTATTTCAGTATTGTTGCAGTGCCTGTTTGCCTGTCTGTGACTTTCCGATTGTGGTCTTCTTAGGGTATAGGCCCACTTAGGGGTTCGGCCGCATCATATGGTAGCTCAATTTTTACCTTTTAAAGCAGCTCCATTCAGTTCTCATTAGTGCTGTTACCACTTTACATCCCACCAGCAGCTAGAAGGTACACAGTTCCCTAAAACCTCTTCAGCATTTATAGTTCGTAGACTTTTTGCTGATGGTCATTTGACTGGTGTGAGCTGAATCCTTTGTGGACGTTGGATTTGCATGCGGCTAATAATTCCTTATACTGAGCTTTAGGCATGTCCTTTTTTTTTCTTTTCCTTTTTTTTTAAAGAGTGAGTACAACTTCCGTCTTCATATTAACTTCGTGAAAAATTTGTCATGTGTTGAATTTTCTTGCCTATTCCCTACCCCTGGACATTTTTTGAGGGCATGTGTCATTTACAACCCTGCAGTCCTTGTGACTATTAAGTGACCATTAGCACTGGGTTTAAAGCTGCTGTTGTGGAAAACAGCCACAAGGCGGCAGCATTATTACGTTCTCAACTCTTGTTACTAGGGCAACAGAGTCTTTTTGGAGGTAGTGTTCCGAGGTTGTAAATTAGAGTGGAATGTGCTGGGACAAGCCCCCAGAAGTTTATGTCTCCTTACTTATGTTTGTTTTTAAAATTTGATTTCTATTTCTTTTTGCAGTAAATTTGATTAGAGTGTTGTGATTGTCTGGCTGTACAGAATCTGCTCAATGATTCATACATATGTCTGTTCATCTTCGGATCCTGTTACCATGTATGTTATTACAGAACGTTGAGTAGACCTCCCTTGGTATTTGGTAGGTGTTTTGTCATTATATATTTTATATGGATTGGTGATTCTATAATGCATATAGTTTATATGTTATATGTTTATATACACTTAACATACATTAGTATATGTATGTTAGCCCCATAATCCTAATTTATCCATCCTCCCACCTTTCATTTTGGTTAACCATTAGTTTGTTTTATAAGTCTGTGAGTGTCTTTTTCTGTGGAAATATGTTCATTGGTAGCAATCTGAGGATAATGTGTATAAATGATATCATAGGATATTTGTCATTCCCTTTTGACTTACTTAACGTAATATGATTATTTCTAGGCTCATGTGTAGTCCTGAAAACGGCATTGTTCATTTTTTTTCCGAACCTACTCTTCCATTTGGTACGTATACCACTTCTTCTTTGTCCATTTATCTGTTGATGGACATTTTGTTTGCTTGCATGGCTTGGCTATTGTAAATATTTCTGCAGTGCATGTTTGCCTGTGTGTGCCTTTCCGATTCTGGTCTTCTTAGGGTATAGGCCTATTAGGGGATCGGCCGCATCATATGGTAGCTCAATTTTTACCTTTTAAACGCAGCTCCATTCTGTTCTCATGATTAGCTGTTACCAGTTTACATCCAACCAACAGCATAGTGGGTATGCATTTCTCCACCAACCCGTCAGCATTCATTGTTTGTAGACTTTTTACGGATGGCATTTTGAATATTGGGTGGCGAAATGTTTTTGTAGTTTGGATTTGCGTCCAACCAATAATTCCTGACATTGAGCTTTTATTTATGTTCTTCTTTTTTTTTAAATAACAGAGTGAGTAACACTTACCTCTTCAAACAGTTTTCTTGAAAAATTTTCCGTATTATGAACTTTCTTGGCCATTACCTACCCCAGGACATTTTTGAGGAATCGTGTCATTTATGGCCCTACAATTACTGTGAATCTCAAGTGACCGTTAGCCCTGTGTTTAAAGCTGCTATTGTGGGAAACGGCCACAAGGCGGCAGCATTTCTCCATTCCCAAATCTGGTTACTAGGGCAGCAGAGCCTTCCTGAAAGTCGTGTTCCTAGGTTGTAAATTAGAATGGGATATGCCAGGGAAAACCCCAATAACTTTATGTCTCATTAATTCTTGTTCGTGGTTATAATTTTTTAAATGGGGGTAATGAGTAGAGTAGTGTTTGTTCTGGGTGTGCACAATCAGGATCAATTGAACATTATATATATCTATTCATGTAGAGAGCCTCTTCCCATGTAAATTACTATTATTTTTTTTTTTTTAATTTATTTTATTTATTTATTTATTTTTGGCTGAGTTGGATCTTCGTTGCTGCATGTGGGCTTTCTCCAGTTGCAGTGAGTGGGGGCTACTCTCCGTTGCGGTGCACGGGCTTCTCACTGCAGTGGCTTCTCTTGTTGCGGAGCATGGGCTGTAGGCGTGCGGGCTTCAGTAGTTGTGGTGCATGGGCTCCGGAGCGTAGGCTCATTAGTTGTGGTGCACGAGCTTAGTTGCTCTGCAGCATGTGGGATCTTCCCGAACCAGGGATCGAACCTGTGTCCTCTGCATTGGCAGGCGGATTCTTAACCACGGTGCCACCAGGCAAGCCCCTGTGTAAATTATTACAGAGCGTTCAGTAGACCTCCCTTGGTATATGGTCAGTCTTTTTGATACATGTGTTTAATATGTATTTGTATACGTATGGTAACCCTAATCTTAATGTATCCATTCCTCCCACCTTTCCTTTTAGATAACCATAGTTTGTTTTCTAAGTCTGTGAGAGTCTTTCTCTGTGGAAATATGTTCATACGTGTCAGTTGTTAGGTAACAGCTAGGAGTGATATCACAGGTTATTTGTCGTCTGCTTTCCGACTTACCTCATGTTCTGTGATTATCTCTAGGCTCATCTATGGTGCTGCAAAGAGCAGTGTTTCATCCTTTTCCATGGTGAATATTCCATTGTGTACATGGACCACTTCTTCTTTGTGCATTCATCTGTTGATGGACATTTTGGTTACTTCCAAGTCTTGGCTATGGTAAATATTGATGCAGTGCAGGATTGCCAGCCTGTGTCTTTTGGATTCTGGTCTTCTCAGGGGTTAAGCCCAGCTGTGGGCCTACTAGATCATATGGCAGTTCAATTTTTACCTTTCAACGCACCTCCATTCTGTTCTCACTACTGGCTGTTAGCAGTTTACATCCCACCAGCAACTAGAGGGTACACAGATCTCTAAAACCCCTTCAGCATTTATTGTTTGTAGACTTTTTACTGATGGCATTTTGAGTAGTTGGGTGGTGATACCTTTTTGTAGTTTGGATCTGCATGCGTCTAATAATTCCCGATATAGAGCTTTTATCTACGTCCGTTTTCTTTCTTTTTTTTAAAAGTGAAACAGAGAAACTTAGCTCTTCAAATTGTTTCCTTGAAAAATGTGCCATGTTCTGTGAATTCCTGTGGCCATTACCTGCACCAGGACATTTTTTGAGGGCAGGTGTCGTTTACAGCCCTGTAGTAATTGTGACTATCACATGACCATTAGTTCTGCGTTTAAAGCTGCTGTCGCAGGGAACGGCCACAAGGGGGCAGCATTTCTATATTCCCAACTCTGGTTACTAGGGCAACAGAGCAGAGCCTTCCTGGAAGTCCTGTTTGTAGGTTGTAGAGTAGAGTGGAATGTGCCAGGACAAACCCCCAAAAACTATGTCTACTTATTTGTTGTTGGTATTCTCAGTTTAATTTTCATTTTTCTCAGAGCAAATTTGATTGCAATGTTGTGTTTGTTCTAGGTGTACAGAGTCTCTTTCATTGACTCATATATCTTTTCATGTTTGGATCCTGTTCCATATAGGTTATTACAGAATGTTGTATAGACCTCTCTTGGTATTCGGTATGTCTGATGATTATATATTTTATAAGTATTAGCATATGTCTGTTAAACCCAATATCCTCCGTTATACATTCCTCACAGCTTTCCATTTGGTTAACCACAAGCTTGTTATTTGAACGCGTGAGTGTCCTTCTCTGTGGAAATAGGTTCATTCCTATCAATTTTTAGGTAACACCTATACGTGATATCATAGGATATGTGTCTCTCGCTCTCTGACTTACTTCAAGTTGTGTGATTATCTGTAGCCTCATCTATGGTGCTGCAAACGGCATTGTTTCATTCTTTTCTGTGTCTAATATTGCATTGTGTACATGGACCACTTTTTCTTCCATTCATCTGATGATGGACATTTTTGTTGCGTCCATGTCTTGGCTATTGTAAATACTGCTGCAATACACGATTTTCCATCCTGTGTCTTTTTGATTCTGGCTTTCACAGGTGACAGGTCCAATAGTGGACCTTCCGGATCATATGGTGACTCAATTTTTACCTTTAAACCCACTGCCATTCTGTTCCTATTATTGGCTGTTACCAGTTTACATCCCACATAGACCGAGAGGTTACGCTATTCTCCACAACTTCTTCAACATCTATTGTTTGTTGACTTTTTGCTGATGGTCATTCTGACTAGTGTGAGGTGATACCTTTGTGTAGATTGGATTTGCATGCGTCTAATAATTCCTGATGTTTTGCGTTTATCAATGTCCTTTTCATTTTTTTTTACGATTCAGCTAAACTTACAACTTCAAATTGCCTTCCTGAAAAATTTGCCGCATTTGGATTTTTTTGGCCATTCCCTACCCCAGGACAGTTTTTGAGGGCATGAGTCATTTACAGCCCTGCAGTCCTTGTGAATATGAATGACCATTAGCAGTGGATTGAAAGCTGCTGTTTGAGGAAACGGCCTTAGGGTGGCAGCATTTCTACGTTGCCAACTCTGCTTGCTAGGGAAACAGAACCTTGCTGCAAGTTGTGCTTTTTGGTTGCAGATTAGAGTGGAATGTGCCAGGACAAACCCCCGTAAGTTTTAGCCTCCTTAATTCTTGTTTGTGTCCTTAAGTTTTAATTTTTATCAGAGCAAATTTGATTGAAATATGTCTTTTGTTCTAGGTGTACAGAATCTTGTTCATGAACACATATACATATATCTATTGATCTTTGTGTCCTTTTCCATGTAGGTTATTACAAATTGTTGAGTAGACCACTCTTGGTATTCCATAGGACTCTGGGGATGATATATTTTATATGTATTAGTATATGTTTGTTAACCCCAATATCCTAATTTATCCATTCCTCACACCTTTTCATTGGCTTAACCACAAGTTTGTCTTCTCAATCTGAGATTGTCTGTCTCTATGGGTATATGTTCATTTTTATGAATTTTCAGATACCATAAGTGATATCATAGGACCTTTGTCTTTCGCATTCTGACTTACTTCACGTTGTGTGATTATCTCTAGGCTCATCTGTGGTGCTGCATATGCCATTCTTTTATTATTTTTCACAACTGATATTCCATTCTGTACATGTACCACTTCGTCTTTGTCCATTCATTTGTTTATGGACCTTGTTTTTGCTTCCATGTCTTGGCTATTTCAGTATTGTTGCAGTGCCTGTTTGCCTGTCTGTGACTTTCCGATTGTGGTCTTCTTAGGGTATAGGCCCACTTAGGGGTTCGGCCGCATCATATGGTAGCTCAATTTTTACCTTTTAAAGCAGCTCCATTCAGTTCTCATTAGTGCTGTTACCACTTTACATCCCACCAGCAGCTAGAAGGTACACAGTTCCCTAAAACCTCTTCAGCATTTATAGTTCGTAGACTTTTTGCTGATGGTCATTTGACTGGTGTGAGCTGAATCCTTTGTGGACGTTGGATTTGCATGCGGCTAATAATTCCTTATACTGAGCTTTAGGCATGTCCTTTTTTTTTCTTTTCCTTTTTTTTTAAAGAGTGAGTACAACTTCCGTCTTCATATTAACTTCGTGAAAAATTTGTCATGTGTTGAATTTTCTTGCCTATTCCCTACCCCTGGACATTTTTTGAGGGCATGTGTCATTTACAACCCTGCAGTCCTTGTGACTATTAAGTGACCATTAGCACTGGGTTTAAAGCTGCTGTTGTGGAAAACAGCCACAAGGCGGCAGCATTATTACGTTCTCAACTCTTGTTACTAGGGCAACAGAGTCTTTTTGGAGGTAGTGTTCCGAGGTTGTAAATTAGAGTGGAATGTGCTGGGACAAGCCCCCAGAAGTTTATGTCTCCTTACTTATGTTTGTTTTTAAAATTTAATTTCTATTTCTTTTTGCAGTAAATTTGATTAGAGTGTTGTGATTGTCTGGCTGTACAGAATCTGCTCAATGATTCATACATATGTCTGTTCATCTTCGGATCCTGTTACCATGTATGTTATTACAGAACGTTGAGTAGACCTCCCTTGGTATTTGGTAGGTGTTTTGTCATTATATATTTTATATGGATTGGTGATTCTATAATGCATATAGTTTATATGTTATATGTTTATATACACTTAACATACATTAGTATATGTATGTTAGCCCCATAATCCTAATTTATCCATCCTCCCACCTTTCATTTTGGTTAACCATTAGTTTGTTTTATAAGTCTGTGAGTGTCTTTTTCTGTGGAAATATGTTCATTGGTAGCAATCTGAGGATAATGTGTATAAATGATATCATAGGATATTTGTCATTCCCTTTTGACTTACTTAACGTAATATGATTATTTCTAGGCTCATGTGTAGTCCTGAAAACGGCATTGTTCATTTTTTTTCCGAACCTACTCTTCCATTTGGTACGTATACCACTTCTTCTTTGTCCATTTATCTGTTGATGGACATTTTGTTTGCTTGCATGGCTTGGCTATTGTAAATATTTCTGCAGTGCATGTTTGCCTGTGTGTGCCTTTCCGATTCTGGTCTTCTTAGGGTATAGGCCTATTAGGGGATCGGCCGCATCATATGGTAGCTCAATTTTTACCTTTTAAACGCAGCTCCATTCTGTTCTCATGATTAGCTGTTACCAGTTTACATCCAACCAACAGCATAGTGGGTATGCATTTCTCCACCAACCCGTCAGCATTCATTGTTTGTAGACTTTTTACGGATGGCATTTTGAATATTGGGTGGCGAAATGTTTTTGTAGTTTGGATTTGCGTCCAACCAATAATTCCTGACATTGAGCTTTTATTTATGTTCTTCTTTTTTTTTAAATAACAGAGTGAGTAACACTTACCTCTTCAAACAGTTTTCTTGAAAAATTTTCCGTATTATGAACTTTCTTGGCCATTACCTACCCCAGGACATTTTTGAGGAATCGTGTCATTTATGGCCCTACAATTACTGTGAATCTCAAGTGACCGTTAGCCCTGTGTTTAAAGCTGCTATTGTGGGAAACGGCCACAAGGCGGCAGCATTTCTCCATTCCCAAATCTGGTTACTAGGGCAGCAGAGCCTTCCTGAAAGTCGTGTTCCTAGGTTGTAAATTAGAATGGGATATGCCAGGGAAAACCCCAATAACTTTATGTCTCATTAATTCTTGTTCGTGGTTATAATTTTTTAAATGGGGGTAATGAGTAGAGTAGTGTTTGTTCTGGGTGTGCACAATCAGGATCAATTGAACATTATATATATCTATTCATGTAGAGAGCCTCTTCCCATGTAAATTACTATTATTTTTTTTTTTTTAATTTATTTTATTTATTTATTTATTTTTGGCTGAGTTGGATCTTCGTTGCTGCATGTGGGCTTTCTCCAGTTGCAGTGAGTGGGGGCTACTCTCCGTTGCGGTGCACGGGCTTCTCACTGCAGTGGCTTCTCTTGTTGCGGAGCATGGGCTGTAGGCGTGCGGGCTTCAGTAGTTGTGGTGCATGGGCTCCGGAGCGTAGGCTCATTAGTTGTGGTGCACGAGCTTAGTTGCTCTGCAGCATGTGGGATCTTCCCGAACCAGGGATCGAACCTGTGTCCTCTGCATTGGCAGGCGGATTCTTAACCACGGTGCCACCAGGCAAGCCCCTGTGTAAATTATTACAGAGCGTTCAGTAGACCTCCCTTGGTATATGGTCAGTCTTTTTGATACATGTGTTTAATATGTATTTGTATACGTATGGTAACCCTAATCTTAATGTATCCATTCCTCCCACCTTTCCTTTTAGATAACCATAGTTTGTTTTCTAAGTCTGTGAGAGTCTTTCTCTGTGGAAATATGTTCATACGTGTCAGTTGTTAGGTAACAGCTAGGAGTGATATCACAGGTTATTTGTCGTCTGCTTTCCGACTTACCTCATGTTCTGTGATTATCTCTAGGCTCATCTATGGTGCTGCAAAGAGCAGTGTTTCATCCTTTTCCATGGTGAATATTCCATTGTGTACATGGACCACTTCTTCTTTGTGCATTCATCTGTTGATGGACATTTTGGTTACTTCCAAGTCTTGGCTATGGTAAATATTGATGCAGTGCAGGATTGCCAGCCTGTGTCTTTTGGATTCTGGTCTTCTCAGGGGTTAAGCCCAGCTGTGGGCCTACTAGATCATAAGGCAGTTCAATTTTTACCTTTCAACGCACCTCCATTCTGTTCTCACTACTGGCTGTTAGCAGTTTACATCCCACCAGCAACTAGAGGGTACACAGATCTCTAAAACCCCTTCAGCATTTATTGTTTGTAGACTTTTTACTGATGGCATTTTGAGTAGTTGGGTGGTGATACCTTTTTGTAGTTTGGATCTGCATGCGTCTAATAATTCCCGATATAGAGCTTTTATCTACGTCCGTTTTCTTTCTTTTTTTTAAAAGTGAAACAGAGAAACTTAGCTCTTCAAATTGTTTCCTTGAAAAATGTGCCATGTTCTGTGAATTCCTGTGGCCATTACCTGCACCAGGACATTTTTTGAGGGCAGGTGTCGTTTACAGCCCTGTAGTAATTGTGACTATCACATGACCATTAGTTCTGCGTTTAAAGCTGCTGTCGCAGGGAACGGCCACAAGGGGGCAGCATTTCTATATTCCCAACTCTGGTTACTAGGGCAACAGAGCAGAGCCTTCCTGGAAGTCCTGTTTGTAGGTTGTAGAGTAGAGTGGAATGTGCCAGGACAAACCCCCAAAAACTATGTCTACTTATTTGTTGTTGGTATTCTCAGTTTAATTTTCATTTTTCTCAGAGCAAATTTGATTGCAATGTTGTGTTTGTTCTAGGTGTACAGAGTCTCTTTCATTGACTCATATATCTTTTCATGTTTGGATCCTGTTCCATATAGGTTATTACAGAATGTTGTATAGACCTCTCTTGGTATTCGGTATGTCTGATGATTATATATTTTATAAGTATTAGCATATGTCTGTTAAACCCAATATCCTCCGTTATACATTCCTCACAGCTTTCCATTTGGTTAACCACAAGCTTGTTATTTGAACGCGTGAGTGTCCTTCTCTGTGGAAATAGGTTCATTCCTATCAATTTTTAGGTAACACCTATACGTGATATCATAGGATATGTGTCTCTCGCTCTCTGACTTACTTCAAGTTGTGTGATTATCTGTAGCCTCATCTATGGTGCTGCAAACGGCATTGTTTCATTCTTTTCTGTGTCTAATATTGCATTGTGTACATGGACCACTTTTTCTTCCATTCATCTGATGATGGACATTTTTGTTGCGTCCATGTCTTGGCTATTGTAAATACTGCTGCAATACACGATTTTCCATCCTGTGTCTTTTTGATTCTGGCTTTCACAGGTGACAGGTCCAATAGTGGACCTTCCGGATCATATGGTGACTCAATTTTTACCTTTAAACCCACTGCCATTCTGTTCCTATTATTGGCTGTTACCAGTTTACATCCCACATAGACCGAGAGGTTACGCTATTCTCCACAACTTCTTCAACATCTATTGTTTGTTGACTTTTTGCTGATGGTCATTCTGACTAGTGTGAGGTGATACCTTTGTGTAGATTGGATTTGCATGCGTCTAATAATTCCTGATGTTTTGCGTTTATCAATGTCCTTTTCATTTTTTTTTACGATTCAGCTAAACTTACAACTTCAAATTGCCTTCCTGAAAAATTTGCCGCATTTGGATTTTTTTGGCCATTCCCTACCCCAGGACAGTTTTTGAGGGCATGAGTCATTTACAGCCCTGCAGTCCTTGTGAATATGAATGACCATTAGCAGTGGATTGAAAGCTGCTGTTTGAGGAAACGGCCTTAGGGTGGCAGCATTTCTACGTTGCCAACTCTGCTTGCTAGGGAAACAGAACCTTGCTGCAAGTTGTGCTTTTTGGTTGCAGATTAGAGTGGAATGTGCCAGGACAAACCCCCGTAAGTTTTAGCCTCCTTAATTCTTGTTTGTGTCCTTAAGTTTTAATTTTTATCAGAGCAAATTTGATTGAAATATGTCTTTTGTTCTAGGTGTACAGAATCTTGTTCATGAACACATATACATATATCTATTGATCTTTGTGTCCTTTTCCATGTAGGTTATTACAAATTGTTGAGTAGACCACTCTTGGTATTCCATAGGACTCTGGGGATGATATATTTTATATGTATTAGTATATGTTTGTTAACCCCAATATCCTAATTTATCCATTCCTCACACCTTTTCATTGGCTTAACCACAAGTTTGTCTTCTCAATCTGAGATTGTCTGTCTCTATGGGTATATGTTCATTTTTATGAATTTTCAGATACCATAAGTGATATCATAGGACCTTTGTCTTTCGCATTCTGACTTACTTCACGTTGTGTGATTATCTCTAGGCTCAGCTGTGGTGCTGCATATGCCATTCTTTTATTATTTTTTGCAACTAATATTCCATTCTGTACATGTACCACTTCTTCTTTGTCCAGTCATCTGTTTATGGACCTCTTTTTTGCTTCCATGTTTTGGCTATTTCAGTATTGCTGCCGTGCATGTTTGCCTGTCTGTGCCTTTCCGATTCTGGTCTTCTTAGGGTATAGGCCCATTAGGGGATCGGCCGCATCATATGGTAGCTCAATTTTTACCTTTTAAACGCAGCTCCATTCTGTTCTCATGATTAGCTGTTACCACTTTACATCCAACCATCAGCATAGTGGGTATGCATTTCTCCACCAACCCGTCAGCATTCATTGTTCGTAGACTTTTTACGGATGGCATTTTGAATATTGGGTGGTGAAATCTTTTTGTAGTTTGGATTTGCATCCAACCAATAATTCCTGATATTGAGCTTCTATCCATGTTCTTCTTTTTTTAAAACAACAGAGTGAGTAACACTTACCTCTTCAAACTGTTGTCTTGAACAATTTTCCGTGTTGTGAACTTTTTTGACCATTACCTACCCCAGGACATTTTTTGAGGACACGTGTCATTTATGGCCCTACAATTACTGTGAATCTCAAGTGACCGTTAGCCCTGTGTTTAAAGCTGCTATTGTGGGAAACGTCCACAAGGCGGCAGCATATCTCCATTCCCAAATCTGGTTACTAGGGCAGCAGAGCCTTCCTGAAAGTCGTGTTCCCAGGTTGTAAATTAGAATGGGATATACCAGGGAAAGCCCCAATAACTTTATGTCTCATTAATTGTCGTTCGTGGTTTTAATTTTTTAAATTGGGGTAATGAGTAGAATAGTGTTTGTTCTGGGTGTACACAATCAGGTTGAATTGAACATTATATATATCTATTCATGTACAGAGCCTCTTCCCATGTAAATTACTATTATTTTTTTAATAAACTTTATTTATTTATTTATTTATTTTTGGCTGAGTTGGATCTTCGTTGCTGCATGTGGGCTTTCTCCAGTTGCGGTGAGCGGGGGCTACTCTCCGTTGCGGTGCACGGGCTTCTCACTGCAGTGGCTTCTTTTGTTGTGGAGCACGGGCTCTAGGCATGTGGGCTTCAGTAGTTGTGGTTCATGGGCTCAGTAGTTATGGCTCATGGGCTCCAGAGCGTAGGCTCATTAGTTGTGGTGCACGAGCTTAGTTGCTCTGCAGCATGTGGGATCTTCCCAACCAGGGATCGAACCTGTGTCCCCTGCATTGGCAGGCGGATTCTTAACCACGGTGCCACCAGGCAAGCCCCCGTGTAAATTATTACAGAGCGTTCAGTAGACCTCCCTTGGTATATGGTCAGTCTTTTTGATACATGTGTTTAATATGTATTTGTATACGTATGGTAACCCTAATCTTAATGTATCCATTCCTCCCACCTTTCCTTTTAGATAACCATAGTTTGTTTTCTAAGTCTGTGAGAGTCTTTCTCTGTGGAAATATGTTCATACGTGTCAGTTGTAAGGTAACAGCTAGGAGTGATATCCCAGGTTATTTGTTGTCTGCTTTCCGACTTACCTCATGTTCTGTGATTATCTCTAGGCTCATCTATGGTGCTGCAAAGAGCAGTGTTTCATCCTTTTCCATGGCGAATATTCCATTGTGTACATGGACCACTTCTTCTTTGTGCATTCATCTGTTGATGGACATTTTGGTTACTTTCAAGTCTTGGCTATTGTAAATACTGCTGCAATACACGATTTTCCATCCTGTGTCTTTTTGATTCTGGCTTTCACAGGTGACAGGTCCAATAGTGGACCTTCCGGATCATATGGTGACTCAATTTTTACCTTTAAACGCACTGCCATTCTGTTCCTATTATATGGTTGTTACCAGTTTACATCCCACTTAGACGGAGAGGTTACACTATTCTCCACAACTTCTTCAACATCTGTCGTTTGTTGAGTTTTTGCTGATGGTCATTCTGACTAGTGTGAGGTGATACCTTTGTGTAGATTGGATTTGCATGCGTCTAGTAATTCCTGATGTTTTGCGTTTATCAATGTCCTTTTCATTTTTTTTTTACGATTCAGCTAAACTTACAACTTCAAATTGCCTTCTTGAAAAATTTGGCGTGTTTGGATTTCTTTGGGCATTCCCTACCCCAGGACAGTTTTTGAGGGCATGAGACATTTACAGCCCTGCAGTCCTTGTGAATATTAGTGACCATTAGCAGTGGATTTAAAGCTGCTGTTTGAGGAAACGGCCTTAGGGTGGCAGCATTTCTACGTTGTCAACTCTGCTTGCTAGGGAAACAGAACCTTGCTGCAAGTTGTGCTTTTAGGTTGCAGATTAGAGTGGAATGTGCCAGGACAAACCCCCATAAGTTTTAGCCTCCTTAATTCTTGTTTGTGTCCTTAAGTTTTAATTTTTATCAGAGCAAATTTGATTGAAATATGTCTTTTGTTCTAGGTGTACAGAATCTTGTTCATGAACACATATACATATATCTATTTATCTTTGTGTTCTTTTCCATGTAGGTTATTACAAAGTGTTGAGTAGACCACTCTTGGTATTCCATAGGTCTTTGGGGATGATATATTTTATATGTATTAGTATATGTTTGTTAATCCCAATATCCTAATTTATCCATTCCTCACACCTTTTTATTGGCTTGACCATAAGTTTGTCTTCTCAATCTGAGATTGTCTTTCTCTATGGATATATGTTCATTTTTATGAATTTTCAGATACCATAAGTGATATCATAGGATATTTGTCTTTCGCATTCTGACTTACTTCACGTTGTGTGATTATCTCTAGGCTCATCTGTGGTGCTGCATATGCCATTCTTTTATTATTTTTCACAACTAATATTCCATTCTGTACATGTACCACTTCGTCTTTGTCCATTCATTTGTTTATGGACCTTGTTTTTGCTTCCATGTCTTGGCTATTTCAGTATTGTTGCAGTGCCTGTTTGCCTGTCTGTGACTTTCCGATTGTGGTCTTCTTAGGGTATAGGCCCACTTAGGGGTTCGGCCGCATCATATGGTAGCTCAATTTTTACCTTTTAAAGCAGCTCCATTCAGTTCTCATTAGTGCTGTTACCACTTTACATCCCACCAGCAGCTAGAAGGTACACAGTTCCCTAAAACCTCTTCAGCATTTATAGTTCGTAGACTTTTTGCTGATGGTCATTTGACTGGTGTGAGCTGAATCCTTTGTGGACGTTGGATTTGCATGCGGCTAATAATTCCTTATACTGAGCTTTAGGCATGTCCTTTTTTTTTCTTTTCCTTTTTTTTTAAAGAGTGAGTACAACTTCCGTCTTCATATTAACTTCGTGAAAAATTTGTCATGTGTTGAATTTTCTTGCCTATTCCCTACCCCTGGACATTTTTTGAGGGCATGTGTCATTTACAACCCTGCAGTCCTTGTGACTATTAAGTGACCATTAGCACTGGGTTTAAAGCTGCTGTTGTGGATAACAGCCACAAGGCGGCAGCATTATTACGTTCTCAACTCTTGTTACTAGGGCAACAGAGTCTTTTTGGAGGTAGTGTTCCGAGGTTGTAAATTAGAGTGGAATGTGCTGGGACAAGCCCCCAGAAGTTTATGTCTCCTTACTTATGTTTGTTTTTAAAATTTGATTTCTATTTCTTTTTGCAGTAAATTTGATTAGAGTGTTGTGATTGTCTGGCTGTACAGAATCTGCTCAATGATTCATACATATGTCTGTTCATCTTCGGATCCTGTTACCATGTATGTTATTACAGAACGTTGAGTAGACCTCCCTTGGTATTTGGTAGGTGTTTTGTCATTATATATTTTATATGGATTGGTGATTCTATAATGCATATAGTTTATATGTTATATGTTTATATACACTTAACATACATTAGTATATGTATGTTAGCCCCATAATCCTAATTTATCCATCCTCCCACCTTTCATTTTGGTTAACCATTAGTTTGTTTTATAAGTCTGTGAGTGTCTTTTTCTGTGGAAATATGTTCATTGGTAGCAATCTGAGGATAATGTGTATAAATGATATCATAGGATATTTGTCATTCCCTTTTGACTTACTTAACGTAATATGATTATTTCTAGGCTCATGTGTAGTCCTGAAAACGGCATTGTTCATTTTTTTTCCGAACCTACTCTTCCATTTGGTACGTATACCACTTCTTCTTTGTCCATTTATCTGTTGATGGACATTTTGTTTGCTTGCATGGCTTGGCTATTGTAAATATTTCTGCAGTGCATGTTTGCCTGTGTGTGCCTTTCCGATTCTGGTCTTCTTAGGGTATAGGCCTATTAGGGGATCGGCCGCATCATATGGTAGCTCAATTTTTACCTTTTAAACGCAGCTCCATTCTGTTCTCATGATTAGCTGTTACCAGTTTACATCCAACCAACAGCATAGTGGGTATGCATTTCTCCACCAACCCGTCAGCATTCATTGTTTGTAGACTTTTTACGGATGGCATTTTGAATATTGGGTGGCGAAATGTTTTTGTAGTTTGGATTTGCGTCCAACCAATAATTCCTGACATTGAGCTTTTATTTATGTTCTTCTTTTTTTTTAAATAACAGAGTGAGTAACACTTACCTCTTCAAACAGTTTTCTTGAAAAATTTTCCGTATTATGAACTTTCTTGGCCATTACCTACCCCAGGACATTTTTGAGGAATCGTGTCATTTATGGCCCTACAATTACTGTGAATCTCAAGTGACCGTTAGCCCTGTGTTTAAAGCTGCTATTGTGGGAAACGGCCACAAGGCGGCAGCATTTCTCCATTCCCAAATCTGGTTACTAGGGCAGCAGAGCCTTCCTGAAAGTCGTGTTCCTAGGTTGTAAATTAGAATGGGATATGCCAGGGAAAACCCCAATAACTTTATGTCTCATTAATTCTTGTTCGTGGTTATAATTTTTTAAATGGGGGTAATGAGTAGAGTAGTGTTTGTTCTGGGTGTGCACAATCAGGATCAATTGAACATTATATATATCTATTCATGTAGAGAGCCTCTTCCCATGTAAATTACTATTATTTTTTTTTTTAAATTTATTTTATTTATTTATTTATTTTTGGCTGAGTTGGATCTTCGTTGCTGCATGTGGGCTTTCTCCAGTTGCAGTGAGTGGGGGCTACTCTCCGTTGCGGTGCACGGGCTTCTCACTGCAGCGGCTTCTCTTGTTGCGGAGCATGGGCTGTAGGCGTGCGGGCTTCAGTAGTTGTGGTGCATGGGCTCCGGAGCGTAGGCTCATTAGTTGTGGTGCACGAGCTTAGTTGCTCTGCAGCATGTGGGATCTTCCCGAACCAGGGATCGAACCTGTGTCCTCTGCATTGGCAGGCGGATTCTTAACCACGGTGCCACCAGGCAAGCCCCTGTGTAAATTATTACAGAGCGTTCAGTAGACCTCCCTTGGTATATGGTCAGTCTTTTTGATACATGTGTTTAATATGTATTTGTATACGTATGGTAACCCTAATCTTAATGTATCCATTCCTCCCACCTTTCCTTTTAGATAACCATAGTTTGTTTTCTAAGTCTGTGAGAGTCTTTCTCTGTGGAAATATGTTCATACATGTCAGTTGTTAGGTAACAGCTAGGAGTGATATCACAGGTTATTTGTCGTCTGCTTTCCGACTTACCTCATGTTCTGTGATTATCTCTAGGCTCATCTATGGTGCTGCAAAGAGCAGTGTTTCATCCTTTTCCATGGTGAATATTCCATTGTGTACATGGACCACTTCTTCTTTGTGCATTCATCTGTTGATGGACATTTTGGTTACTTCCAAGTCTTGGCTATGGTAAATATTGATGCAGTGCAGGATTGCCAGCCTGTGTCTTTTGGATTCTGGTCTTCTCAGGGGTTAAGCCCAGCTGTGGGCCTACTAGATCATATGGCAGTTCAATTTTTACCTTTCAACGCACCTCCATTCTGTTCTCACTACTGGCTGTTAGCAGTTTACATCCCACCAGCAACTAGAGGGTACACAGATCTCTAAAACCCCTTCAGCATTTATTGTTTGTAGACTTTTTACTGATGGCATTTTGAGTAGTTGGGTGGTGATACCTTTTTGTAGTTTGGATCTGCATGCGTCTAATAATTCCCGATATAGAGCTTTTATCTACGTCCGTTTTCTTTCTTTTTTTGAAAAGTGAAACAGAGAAACTTAGCTCTTCAAATTGTTTCCTTGAAAAATGTGCCATGTTCTGTGAATTCCTGTGGCCATTACCTGCACCAGGACATTTTTTGAGGGCAGGTGTCGTTTACAGCCCTGTAGTAATTGTGACTATCACATGACCATTAGTTCTGCGTTTAAAGCTGCTGTTGCAGGGAACGGCCACAAGGGGGCAGCATTTCTATATTCCCAACTCTGGTTACTAGGGCAACAGAGCCTTCCTGGAAGTCCTGTTTGTAGGTTGTAGAGTAGAGTGGAATGTGCCAGGACAAACCCCCAAAAACTATGTCTACTTATTTGTTGTTGGTATTCTCAGTTTAATTTTCATTTTTCTCAGAGCAAATTTGATTGCAATGTTGTGTTTGTTCTAGGTGTACAGAGTCTCTTTCATTGATTCATATATCTTTTCATGTTTGGATCCTGTTCCATATAGGTTATTACAGAATGTTGTATAGACCTCTCTTGGTATTCGGTATGTCTGATGATTATATATTTTATAAGTATTAGCATATGTCTGTTAAACCCAATATCCTCCGTTATACATTCCTCACAGCTTTCCATTTGGTTAACCACAAGCTTGTTATTTGAACGCGTGAGTGTCCTTCTCTGTGGAAATAGGTTCATTCCTATCAATTTTTAGGTAACACCTATACGTGATATCATAGGATATGTGTCTCTCGCTCTCTGACTTACTTCAAGTTGTGTGATTATCTGTAGCCTCATCTATGGTGCTGCAAACGGCATTGTTTCATTCTTTTCTGTGTCTAATATTGCATTGTGTACATGGACCACTTTTTCTTCCATTCATCTGATGATGGACATTTTTGTTGCGTCCATGTCTTGGCTATTGTAAATACTGCTGCAATACACGATTTTCCATCCTGTGTCTTTTTGATTCTGGCTTTCACAGGTGACAGGTCCAATAGTGGACCTTCCGGATCATATGGTGACTCAATTTTTACCTTTAAACGCACTGCCATTCTGTTCCTATTATTGGCTGTTACCAGTTTACATCCCACATAGACCGAGAGGTTACGCTATTCTCCACAACTTCTTCAACATCTATTGTTTGTTGACTTTTTGCTGATGGTCATTCTGACTAGTGTGAGGTGATACCTTTGTGTAGATTGGATTTGCATGCGTCTAATAATTCCTGATGTTTTGCGTTTATCAATGTCCTTTTCATTTTTTTTTACGATTCAGCTAAACTTACAACTTCAAATTGCCTTCCTGAAAAATTTGCCGCATTTGGATTTTTTTGGCCATTCCCTACCCCAGGACAGTTTTTGAGGGCATGAGTCATTTACAGCCCTGCAGTCCTTGTGAATATGAATGACCATTAGCAGTGGATTGAAAGCTGCTGTTTGAGGAAACGGCCTTAGGGTGGCAGCATTTCTACGTTGCCAACTCTGCTTGCTAGGGAAACAGAACCTTGCTGCAAGTTGTGCTTTTTGGTTGCAGATTAGAGTGGAATGTGCCAGGACAAACCCCCGTAAGTTTTAGCCTCCTTAATTCTTGTTTGTGTCCTTAAGTTTTAATTTTTATCAGAGCAAATTTGATTGAAATATGTCTTTTGTTCTAGGTGTACAGAATCTTGTTCATGAACACATATACATATATCTATTTATCTTTGTGTTCTTTTCCATGTAGGTTATTACAAAGTGTTGAGTAGACCACTCTTGGTATTCCATAGGTCTTTGGGGATGATATATTTTATATGTATTAGTATATGTTTGTTAATCCCAATATCCTAATTTATCCATTCCTCACACCTTTTTATTGGCTTGACCATAAGTTTGTCTTCTCAATCTGAGATTGTCTTTCTCTATGGATATATGTTCATTTTTATGAATTTTCAGATACCATAAGTGATATCATAGGATATTTGTCTTTCGCATTCTGACTTACTTCACGTTGTGTGATTATCTCTAGGCTCATCTGTGGTGCTGCATATGCCATTCTTTTATTATTTTTCACAACTAATATTCCATTCTGTACATGTACCACTTCGTCTTTGTCCATTCATTTGTTTATGGACCTTGTTTTTGCTTCCATGTCTTGGCTATTTCAGTATTGTTGCAGTGCCTGTTTGCCTGTCTGTGACTTTCCGATTGTGGTCTTCTTAGGGTATAGGCCCACTTAGGGGTTCGGCCGCATCATATGGTAGCTCAATTTTTACCTTTTAAAGCAGCTCCATTCAGTTCTCATTAGTGCTGTTACCACTTTACATCCCACCAGCAGCTAGAAGGTACACAGTTCCCTAAAACCTCTTCAGCATTTATAGTTCGTAGACTTTTTGCTGATGGTCATTTGACTGGTGTGAGCTGAATCCTTTGTGGACGTTGGATTTGCATGCGGCTAATAATTCCTTATACTGAGCTTTAGGCATGTCCTTTTTTTTTCTTTTCCTTTTTTTTTAAAGAGTGAGTACAACTTCCGTCTTCATATTAACTTCGTGAAAAATTTGTCATGTGTTGAATTTTCTTGCCTATTCCCTACCCCTGGACATTTTTTGAGGGCATGTGTCATTTACAACCCTGCAGTCCTTGTGACTATTAAGTGACCATTAGCACTGGGTTTAAAGCTGCTGTTGTGGAAAACAGCCACAAGGCGGCAGCATTATTACGTTCTCAACTCTTGTTACTAGGGCAACAGAGTCTTTTTGGAGGTAGTGTTCCGAGGTTGTAAAGTAGAGTGGAATGTGCTGGGACAAGCCCCCAGAAGTTTATGTCTCCTTACTTATGTTTGTTTTTAAAATTTGATTTCTATTTCTTTTTGCAGTAAATTTGATTAGAGTGTTGTGATTGTCTGGCTGTACAGAATCTGCTCAATGATTCATACATATGTCTGTTCATCTTCGGATCCTGTTACCATGTATGTTATTACAGAACGTTGAGTAGACCTCCCTTGGTATTTGGTAGGTGTTTTGTCATTATATATTTTATATGGATTGGTGATTCTATAATGCATATAGTTTATATGTTATATGTTTATATACACTTAACATACATTAGTATATGTATGTTAGCCCCATAATCCTAATTTATCCATCCTCCCACCTTTCATTTTGGTTAACCATTAGTTTGTTTTATAAGTCTGTGAGTGTCTTTTTCTGTGGAAATATGTTCATTGGTAGCAATCTGAGGATAATGTGTATAAATGATATCATAGGATATTTGTCATTCCCTTTTGACTTACTTAACGTAATATGATTATTTCTAGGCTCATGTGTAGTCCTGAAAACGGCATTGTTCATTTTTTTTCCGAACCTACTCTTCCATTTGGTACGTATACCACTTCTTCTTTGTCCATTTATCTGTTGATGGACATTTTGTTTGCTTGCATGGCTTGGCTATTGTAAATATTTCTGCAGTGCATGTTTGCCTGTGTGTGCCTTTCCGATTCTGGTCTTCTTAGGGTATAGGCCTATTAGGGGATCGGCCGCATCATATGGTAGCTCAATTTTTACCTTTTAAACGCAGCTCCATTCTGTTCTCATGATTAGCTGTTACCAGTTTACATCCAACCAACAGCATAGTGGGTATGCATTTCTCCACCAACCCGTCAGCATTCATTGTTTGTAGACTTTTTACGGATGGCATTTTGAATATTGGGTGGCGAAATGTTTTTGTAGTTTGGATTTGCGTCCAACCAATAATTCCTGACATTGAGCTTTTATTTATGTTCTTCTTTTTTTTTAAATAACAGAGTGAGTAACACTTACCTCTTCAAACAGTTTTCTTGAAAAATTTTCCGTATTATGAACTTTCTTGGCCATTACCTACCCCAGGACATTTTTGAGGAATCGTGTCATTTATGGCCCTACAATTACTGTGAATCTCAAGTGACCGTTAGCCCTGTGTTTAAAGCTGCTATTGTGGGAAACGGCCACAAGGCGGCAGCATTTCTCCATTCCCAAATCTGGTTACTAGGGCAGCAGAGCCTTCCTGAAAGTCGTGTTCCTAGGTTGTAAATTAGAATGGGATATGCCAGGGAAAACCCCAATAACTTTATGTCTCATTAATTCTTGTTCGTGGTTATAATTTTTTAAATGGGGGTAATGAGTAGAGTAGTGTTTGTTCTGGGTGTGCACAATCAGGATCAATTGAACATTATATATATCTATTCATGTAGAGAGCCTCTTCCCATGTAAATTACTATTATTTTTTTTTTTAAATTTTATTTATTTATTTATTTATTTTTGGCTGAGTTGGATCTTCGTTGCTGCATGTGGGCTTTCTCCAGTTGCAGTGAGTGGGGGCTACTCTCCGTTGCGGTGCACGGGCTTCTCACTGCAGCGGCTTCTCTTGTTGCGGAGCATGGGCTGTAGGCGTGCGGGCTTCAGTAGTTGTGGTGCATGGGCTCCGGAGCGTAGGCTCATTAGTTGTGGTGCACGAGCTTAGTTGCTCTGCAGCATGTGGGATCTTCCCGAACCAGGGATCGAACCTGTGTCCTCTGCATTGGCAGGCGGATTCTTAACCACGGTGCCACCAGGCAAGCCCCTGTGTAAATTATTACAGAGCGTTCAGTAGACCTCCCTTGGTATATGGTCAGTCTTTTTGATACATGTGTTTAATATGTATTTGTATACGTATGGTAACCCTAATCTTAATGTATCCATTCCTCCCACCTTTCCTTTTAGATAACCATAGTTTGTTTTCTAAGTCTGTGAGAGTCTTTCTCTGTGGAAATATGTTCATACATGTCAGTTGTTAGGTAACAGCTAGGAGTGATATCACAGGTTATTTGTCGTCTGCTTTCCGACTTACCTCATGTTCTGTGATTATCTCTAGGCTCATCTATGGTGCTGCAAAGAGCAGTGTTTCATCCTTTTCCATGGTGAATATTCCATTGTGTACATGGACCACTTCTTCTTTGTGCATTCATCTGTTGATGGACATTTTGGTTACTTCCAAGTCTTGGCTATGGTAAATATTGATGCAGTGCAGGATTGCCAGCCTGTGTCTTTTGGATTCTGGTCTTCTCAGGGGTTAAGCCCAGCTGTGGGCCTACTAGATCATATGGCAGTTCAATTTTTACCTTTCAACGCACCTCCATTCTGTTCTCACTACTGGCTGTTAGCAGTTTACATCCCACCAGCAACTAGAGGGTACACAGATCTCTAAAACCCCTTCAGCATTTATTGTTTGTAGACTTTTTACTGATGGCATTTTGAGTAGTTGGGTGGTGATACCTTTTTGTAGTTTGGATCTGCATGCGTCTAATAATTCCCGATATAGAGCTTTTATCTACGTCCGTTTTCTTTCTTTTTTTGAAAAGTGAAACAGAGAAACTTAGCTCTTCAAATTGTTTCCTTGAAAAATGTGCCATGTTCTGTGAATTCCTGTGGCCATTACCTGCACCAGGACATTTTTTGAGGGCAGGTGTCGTTTACAGCCCTGTAGTAATTGTGACTATCACATGACCATTAGTTCTGCGTTTAAAGCTGCTGTTGCAGGGAACGGCCACAAGGGGGCAGCATTTCTATATTCCCAACTCTGGTTACTAGGGCAACAGAGCCTTCCTGGAAGTCCTGTTTGTAGGTTGTAGAGTAGAGTGGAATGTGCCAGGACAAACCCCCAAAAACTATGTCTACTTATTTGTTGTTGGTATTCTCAGTTTAATTTTCATTTTTCTCAGAGCAAATTTGATTGCAATGTTGTGTTTGTTCTAGGTGTACAGAGTCTCTTTCATTGATTCATATATCTTTTCATGTTTGGATCCTGTTCCATATAGGTTATTACAGAATGTTGTATAGACCTCTCTTGGTATTCGGTATGTCTGATGATTATATATTTTATAAGTATTAGCATATGTCTGTTAAACCCAATATCCTCCGTTATACATTCCTCACAGCTTTCCATTTGGTTAACCACAAGCTTGTTATTTGAACGCGTGAGTGTCCTTCTCTGTGGAAATAGGTTCATTCCTATCAATTTTTAGGTAACACCTATACGTGATATCATAGGATATGTGTCTCTCGCTCTCTGACTTACTTCAAGTTGTGTGATTATCTGTAGCCTCATCTATGGTGCTGCAAACGGCATTGTTTCATTCTTTTCTGTGTCTAATATTGCATTGTGTACATGGACCACTTTTTCTTCCATTCATCTGATGATGGACATTTTTGTTGCGTCCATGTCTTGGCTATTGTAAATACTGCTGCAATACACGATTTTCCATCCTGTGTCTTTTTGATTCTGGCTTTCACAGGTGACAGGTCCAATAGTGGACCTTCCGGATCATATGGTGACTCAATTTTTACCTTTAAACGCACTGCCATTCTGTTCCTATTATTGGCTGTTACCAGTTTACATCCCACATAGACCGAGAGGTTACGCTATTCTCCACAACTTCTTCAACATCTATTGTTTGTTGACTTTTTGCTGATGGTCATTCTGACTAGTGTGAGGTGATACCTTTGTGTAGATTGGATTTGCATGCGTCTAATAATTCCTGATGTTTTGCGTTTATCAATGTCCTTTTCATTTTTTTTTACGATTCAGCTAAACTTACAACTTCAAATTGCCTTCCTGAAAAATTTGCCGCATTTGGATTTTTTTGGCCATTCCCTACCCCAGGACAGTTTTTGAGGGCATGAGTCATTTACAGCCCTGCAGTCCTTGTGAATATGAATGACCATTAGCAGTGGATTGAAAGCTGCTGTTTGAGGAAACGGCCTTAGGGTGGCAGCATTTCTACGTTGCCAACTCTGCTTGCTAGGGAAACAGAACCTTGCTGCAAGTTGTGCTTTTTGGTTGCAGATTAGAGTGGAATGTGCCAGGACAAACCCCCGTAAGTTTTAGCCTCCTTAATTCTTGTTTGTGTCCTTAAGTTTTAATTTTTATCAGAGCAAATTTGATTGAAATATGTCTTTTGTTCTAGGTGTACAGAATCTTGTTCATGAACACATATACATATATCTATTGATCTTTGTGTCCTTTTCCATGTAGGTTATTACAAATTGTTGAGTAGACCACTCTTGGTATTCCATAGGACTCTGGGGATGATATATTTTATATGTATTAGTATATGTTTGTTAACCCCAATATCCTAATTTATCCATTCCTCACACCTTTTCATTGGCTTAACCACAAGTTTGTCTTCTCAATCTGAGATTGTCTGTCTCTATGGGTATATGTTCATTTTTATGAATTTTCAGATACCATAAGTGATATCATAGGACCTTTGTCTTTCGCATTCTGACTTACTTCACGTTGTGTGATTATCTCTAGGCTCAGCTGTGGTGCTGCATATGCCATTCTTTTATTATTTTTTGCAACTAATATTCCATTCTGTACATGTACCACTTCTTCTTTGTCCAGTCATCTGTTTATGGACCTCTTTTTTGCTTCCATGTTTTGGCTATTTCAGTATTGCTGCCGTGCATGTTTGCCTGTCTGTGCCTTTCCGATTCTGGTCTTCTTAGGGTATAGGCCCATTAGGGGATCGGCCGCATCATATGGTAGCTCAATTTTTACCTTTTAAACGCAGCTCCATTCTGTTCTCATGATTAGCTGTTACCACTTTACATCCAACCATCAGCATAGTGGGTATGCATTTCTCCACCAACCCGTCAGCATTCATTGTTCGTAGACTTTTTACGGATGGCATTTTGAATATTGGGTGGTGAAATCTTTTTGTAGTTTGGATTTGCATCCAACCAATAATTCCTGATATTGAGCTTCTATCCATGTTCTTCTTTTTTTAAAACAACAGAGTGAGTAACACTTACCTCTTCAAACTGTTGTCTTGAACAATTTTCCGTGTTGTGAACTTTTTTGACCATTACCTACCCCAGGACATTTTTTGAGGACACGTGTCATTTATGGCCCTACAATTACTGTGAATCTCAAGTGACCGTTAGCCCTGTGTTTAAAGCTGCTATTGTGGGAAACGTCCACAAGGCGGCAGCATATCTCCATTTCCAAATCTGGTTACTAGGGCAGCAGAGCCTTCCTGAAAGTCGTGTTCCCAGGTTGTAAATTAGAATGGGATATACCAGGGAAAGCCCCAATAACTTTATGTCTCATTAATTGTCGTTCGTGGTTTTAATTTTTTAAATTGGGGTAATGAGTAGAATAGTGTTTGTTCTGGGTGTACACAATCAGGTTGAATTGAACATTATATATATCTATTCATGTACAGAGCCTCTTCCCATGTAAATTACTATTATTTTTTTAATAAACTTTATTTATTTATTTATTTATTTTTGGCTGAGTTGGATCTTCGTTGCTGCATGTGGGCTTTCTCCAGTTGCGGTGAGCGGGGGCTACTCTCCGTTGCGGTGCACGGGCTTCTCACTGCAGTGGCTTCTTTTGTTGTGGAGCACGGGCTTTAGGCGTGTGGGCTTCAGTAGTTGTGGTTCATGGGCTCAGTAGTTATGGCTCATGGGCTCCAGAGCGTAGGCTCATTAGTTGTGGTGCACGAGCTTAGTTGCTCTGCAGCATGTGGGATCTTCCCAACCAGGGATCGAACCTGTGTCCCCTGCATTGGCAGGCGGATTCTTAACCACGGTGCCACCAGGCAAGCCCCCGTGTAAATTATTACAGAGCGTTCAGTAGACCTCCCTTGGTATATGGTCAGTCTTTTTGATACATGTGTTTAATATGTATTTGTATACGTATGGTAACCCTAATCTTAATGTATCCATTCCTCCCACCTTTCCTTTTAGATAACCATAGTTTGTTTTCTAAGTCTGTGAGAGTCTTTCTCTGTGGAAATATGTTCATACGTGTCAGTTGTAAGGTAACAGCTAGGAGTGATATCCCAGGTTATTTGTTGTCTGCTTTCCGACTTACCTCATGTTCTGTGATTATCTCTAGGCTCATCTATGGTGCTGCAAAGAGCAGTGTTTCATCCTTTTCCATGGCGAATATTCCATTGTGTACATGGACCACTTCTTCTTTGTGCATTCATCTGTTGATGGACATTTTGGTTACTTTCAAGTCTTGGCTATTGTAAATACTGCTGCAATACACGATTTTCCATCCTGTGTCTTTTTGATTCTGGCTTTCACAGGTGACAGGTCCAATAGTGGACCTTCCGGATCATATGGTGACTCAATTTTTACCTTTAAACGCACTGCCATTCTGTTCCTATTATATGGTTGTTACCAGTTTACATCCCACTTAGACGGAGAGGTTACACTATTCTCCACAACTTCTTCAACATCTATCGTTTGTTGAGTTTTTGCTGATGGTCATTCTGACTAGTGTGAGGTGATACCTTTGTGTAGATTGGATTTGCATGCGTCTAGTAATTCCTGATGTTTTGCGTTTATCAATGTCCTTTTCATTTTTTTTTTACGATTCAGCTAAACTTACAACTTCAAATTGCCTTCTTGAAAAATTTGGCGTGTTTGGATTTCTTTGGGCATTCCCTACCCCAGGACAGTTTTTGAGGGCATGAGACATTTACAGCCCTGCAGTCCTTGTGAATATTAGTGACCATTAGCAGTGGATTTAAAGCTGCTGTTTGAGGAAACGGCCTTAGGGTGGCAGCATTTCTACGTTGTCAACTCTGCTTGCTAGGGAAACAGAACCTTGCTGCAAGTTGTGCTTTTAGGTTGCAGATTAGAGTGGAATGTGCCAGGACAAACCCCCATAAGTTTTAGCCTCCTTAATTCTTGTTTGTGTCCTTAAGTTTTAATTTTTATCAGAGCAAATTTGATTGAAATATGTCTTTTGTTCTAGGTGTACAGAATCTTGTTCATGAACACATATACATATATCTATTTATCTTTGTGTTCTTTTCCATGTAGGTTATTACAAAGTGTTGAGTAGACCACTCTTGGTATTCCATAGGTCTTTGGGGATGATATATTTTATATGTATTAGTATATGTTTGTTAATCCCAATATCCTAATTTATCCATTCCTCACACCTTTTTATTGGCTTGACCATAAGTTTGTCTTCTCAATCTGAGATTGTCTTTCTCTATGGATATATGTTCATTTTTATGAATTTTCAGATACCATAAGTGATATCATAGGATATTTGTCTTTCGCATTCTGACTTACTTCACGTTGTGTGATTATCTCTAGGCTCATCTGTGGTGCTGCATATGCCATTCTTTTATTATTTTTCACAACTAATATTCCATTCTGTACATGTACCACTTCGTCTTTGTCCATTCATTTGTTTATGGACCTTGTTTTTGCTTCCATGTCTTGGCTATTTCAGTATTGTTGCAGTGCCTGTTTGCCTGTCTGTGACTTTCCGATTGTGGTCTTCTTAGGGTATAGGCCCACTTAGGGGTTCGGCCGCATCATATGGTAGCTCAATTTTTACCTTTTAAAGCAGCTCCATTCAGTTCTCATTAGTGCTGTTACCACTTTACATCCCACCAGCAGCTAGAAGGTACACAGTTCCCTAAAACCTCTTCAGCATTTATAGTTCGTAGACTTTTTGCTGATGGTCATTTGACTGGTGTGAGCTGAATCCTTTGTGGACGTTGGATTTGCATGCGGCTAATAATTCCTTATACTGAGCTTTAGGCATGTCCTTTTTTTTTCTTTTCCTTTTTTTTTAAAGAGTGAGTACAACTTCCGTCTTCATATTAACTTCGTGAAAAATTTGTCATGTGTTGAATTTTCTTGCCTATTCCCTACCCCTGGACATTTTTTGAGGGCATGTGTCATTTACAACCCTGCAGTCCTTGTGACTATTAAGTGACCATTAGCACTGGGTTTAAAGCTGCTGTTGTGGATAACAGCCACAAGGCGGCAGCATTATTACGTTCTCAACTCTTGTTACTAGGGCAACAGAGTCTTTTTGGAGGTAGTGTTCCGAGGTTGTAAAGTAGAGTGGAATGTGCTGGGACAAGCCCCCAGAAGTTTATGTCTCCTTACTTATGTTTGTTTTTAAAATTTGATTTCTATTTCTTTTTGCAGTAAATTTGATTAGAGTGTTGTGATTGTCTGGCTGTACAGAATCTGCTCAATGATTCATACATATGTCTGTTCATCTTCGGATCCTGTTACCATGTATGTTATTACAGAACGTTGAGTAGACCTCCCTTGGTATTTGGTAGGTGTTTTGTCATTATATATTTTATATGGATTGGTGATTCTATAATGCATATAGTTTATATGTTATATGTTTATATACACTTAACATACATTAGTATATGTATGTTAGCCCCATAATCCTAATTTATCCATCCTCCCACCTTTCATTTTGGTTAACCATTAGTTTGTTTTATAAGTCTGTGAGTGTCTTTTTCTGTGGAAATATGTTCATTGGTAGCAATCTGAGGATAATGTGTATAAATGATATCATAGGATATTTGTCATTCCCTTTTGACTTACTTAACGTAATATGATTATTTCTAGGCTCATGTGTAGTCCTGAAAACGGCATTGTTCATTTTTTTTCCGAACCTACTCTTCCATTTGGTACGTATACCACTTCTTCTTTGTCCATTTATCTGTTGATGGACATTTTGTTTGCTTGCATGGCTTGGCTATTGTAAATATTTCTGCAGTGCATGTTTGCCTGTGTGTGCCTTTCCGATTCTGGTCTTCTTAGGGTATAGGCCTATTAGGGGATCGGCCGCATCATATGGTAGCTCAATTTTTACCTTTTAAACGCAGCTCCATTCTGTTCTCATGATTAGCTGTTACCAGTTTACATCCAACCAACAGCATAGTGGGTATGCATTTCTCCACCAACCCGTCAGCATTCATTGTTTGTAGACTTTTTACGGATGGCATTTTGAATATTGGGTGGCGAAATGTTTTTGTAGTTTGGATTTGCGTCCAACCAATAATTCCTGACATTGAGCTTTTATTTATGTTCTTCTTTTTTTTTAAATAACAGAGTGAGTAACACTTACCTCTTCAAACAGTTTTCTTGAAAAATTTTCCGTATTATGAACTTTCTTGGCCATTACCTACCCCAGGACATTTTTGAGGAATCGTGTCATTTATGGCCCTACAATTACTGTGAATCTCAAGTGACCGTTAGCCCTGTGTTTAAAGCTGCTATTGTGGGAAACGGCCACAAGGCGGCAGCATTTCTCCATTCCCAAATCTGGTTACTAGGGCAGCAGAGCCTTCCTGAAAGTCGTGTTCCTAGGTTGTAAATTAGAATGGGATATGCCAGGGAAAACCCCAATAACTTTATGTCTCATTAATTCTTGTTCGTGGTTATAATTTTTTAAATGGGGGTAATGAGTAGAGTAGTGTTTGTTCTGGGTGTGCACAATCAGGATCAATTGAACATTATATATATCTATTCATGTAGAGAGCCTCTTCCCATGTAAATTACTATTATTTTTTTTTTTAAATTTATTTTATTTATTTATTTATTTTTGGCTGAGTTGGATCTTCGTTGCTGCATGTGGGCTTTCTCCAGTTGCAGTGAGTGGGGGCTACTCTCCGTTGCGGTGCACGGGCTTCTCACTGCAGCGGCTTCTCTTGTTGCGGAGCATGGGCTGTAGGCGTGCGGGCTTCAGTAGTTGTGGTGCATGGGCTCCGGAGCATAGGCTCATTAGTTGTGGTGCACGAGCTTAGTTGCTCTGCAGCATGTGGGATCTTCCCGAACCAGGGATCGAACCTGTGTCCTCTGCATTGGCAGGCGGATTCTTAACCACGGTGCCACCAGGCAAGCCCCTGTGTAAATTATTACAGAGCGTTCAGTAGACCTCCCTTGGTATATGGTCAGTCTTTTTGATACATGTGTTTAATATGTATTTGTATACGTATGGTAACCCTAATCTTAATGTATCCATTCCTCCCACCTTTCCTTTTAGATAACCATAGTTTGTTTTCTAAGTCTGTGAGAGTCTTTCTCTGTGGAAATATGTTCATACATGTCAGTTGTTAGGTAACAGCTAGGAGTGATATCACAGGTTATTTGTCGTCTGCTTTCCGACTTACCTCATGTTCTGTGATTATCTCTAGGCTCATCTATGGTGCTGCAAAGAGCAGTGTTTCATCCTTTTCCATGGTGAATATTCCATTGTGTACATGGACCACTTCTTCTTTGTGCATTCATCTGTTGATGGACATTTTGGTTACTTCCAAGTCTTGGCTATGGTAAATATTGATGCAGTGCAGGATTGCCAGCCTGTGTCTTTTGGATTCTGGTCTTCTCAGGGGTTAAGCCCAGCTGTGGGCCTACTAGATCATATGGCAGTTCAATTTTTACCTTTCAACGCACCTCCATTCTGTTCTCACTACTGGCTGTTAGCAGTTTACATCCCACCAGCAACTAGAGGGTACACAGATCTCTAAAACCCCTTCAGCATTTATTGTTTGTAGACTTTTTACTGATGGCATTTTGAGTAGTTGGGTGGTGATACCTTTTTGTAGTTTGGATCTGCATGCGTCTAATAATTCCCGATATAGAGCTTTTATCTACGTCCGTTTTCTTTCTTTTTTTGAAAAGTGAAACAGAGAAACTTAGCTCTTCAAATTGTTTCCTTGAAAAATGTGCCATGTTCTGTGAATTCCTGTGGCCATTACCTGCACCAGGACATTTTTTGAGGGCAGGTGTCGTTTACAGCCCTGTAGTAATTGTGACTATCACATGACCATTAGTTCTGCGTTTAAAGCTGCTGTTGCAGGGAACGGCCACAAGGGGGCAGCATTTCTATATTCCCAACTCTGGTTACTAGGGCAACAGAGCCTTCCTGGAAGTCCTGTTTGTAGGTTGTAGAGTAGAGTGGAATGTGCCAGGACAAACCCCCAAAAACTATGTCTACTTATTTGTTGTTGGTATTCTCAGTTTAATTTTCATTTTTCTCAGAGCAAATTTGATTGCAATGTTGTGTTTGTTCTAGGTGTACAGAGTCTCTTTCATTGATTCATATATCTTTTCATGTTTGGATCCTGTTCCATATAGGTTATTACAGAATGTTGTATAGACCTCTCTTGGTATTCGGTATGTCTGATGATTATATATTTTATAAGTATTAGCATATGTCTGTTAAACCCAATATCCTCCGTTATACATTCCTCACAGCTTTCCATTTGGTTAACCACAAGCTTGTTATTTGAACGCGTGAGTGTCCTTCTCTGTGGAAATAGGTTCATTCCTATCAATTTTTAGGTAACACCTATACGTGATATCATAGGATATGTGTCTCTCGCTCTCTGACTTACTTCAAGTTGTGTGATTATCTGTAGCCTCATCTATGGTGCTGCAAACGGCATTGTTTCATTCTTTTCTGTGTCTAATATTGCATTGTGTACATGGACCACTTTTTCTTCCATTCATCTGATGATGGACATTTTTGTTGCGTCCATGTCTTGGCTATTGTAAATACTGCTGCAATACACGATTTTCCATCCTGTGTCTTTTTGATTCTGGCTTTCACAGGTGACAGGTCCAATAGTGGACCTTCCGGATCATATGGTGACTCAATTTTTACCTTTAAACGCACTGCCATTCTGTTCCTATTATTGGCTGTTACCAGTTTACATCCCACATAGACCGAGAGGTTACGCTATTCTCCACAACTTCTTCAACATCTATTGTTTGTTGACTTTTTGCTGATGGTCATTCTGACTAGTGTGAGGTGATACCTTTGTGTAGATTGGATTTGCATGCGTCTAATAATTCCTGATGTTTTGCGTTTATCAATGTCCTTTTCATTTTTTTTTACGATTCAGCTAAACTTACAACTTCAAATTGCCTTCCTGAAAAATTTGCCGCATTTGGATTTTTTTGGCCATTCCCTACCCCAGGACAGTTTTTGAGGGCATGAGTCATTTACAGCCCTGCAGTCCTTGTGAATATGAATGACCATTAGCAGTGGATTGAAAGCTGCTGTTTGAGGAAACGGCCTTAGGGTGGCAGCATTTCTACGTTGCCAACTCTGCTTGCTAGGGAAACAGAACCTTGCTGCAAGTTGTGCTTTTTGGTTGCAGATTAGAGTGGAATGTGCCAGGACAAACCCCCGTAAGTTTTAGCCTCCTTAATTCTTGTTTGTGTCCTTAAGTTTTAATTTTTATCAGAGCAAATTTGATTGAAATATGTCTTTTGTTCTAGGTGTACAGAATCTTGTTCATGAACACATATACATATATCTATTGATCTTTGTGTCCTTTTCCATGTAGGTTATTACAAATTGTTGAGTAGACCACTCTTGGTATTCCATAGGACTCTGGGGATGATATATTTTATATGTATTAGTATATGTTTGTTAACCCCAATATCCTAATTTATCCATTCCTCACACCTTTTCATTGGCTTAACCACAAGTTTGTCTTCTCAATCTGAGATTGTCTGTCTCTATGGGTATATGTTCATTTTTATGAATTTTCAGATACCATAAGTGATATCATAGGACCTTTGTCTTTCGCATTCTGACTTACTTCACGTTGTGTGATTATCTCTAGGCTCAGCTGTGGTGCTGCATATGCCATTCTTTTATTATTTTTTGCAACTAATATTCCATTCTGTACATGTACCACTTCTTCTTTGTCCAGTCATCTGTTTATGGACCTCTTTTTTGCTTCCATGTTTTGGCTATTTCAGTATTGCTGCCGTGCATGTTTGCCTGTCTGTGCCTTTCCGATTCTGGTCTTCTTAGGGTATAGGCCCATTAGGGGATCGGCCGCATCATACGGTAGCTCAATTTTTACCTTTTAAACGCAGCTCCATTCTGTTCTCATGATTAGCTGTTACCACTTTACATCCAACCATCAGCATAGTGGGTATGCATTTCTCCACCAACCCGTCAGCATTCATTGTTCGTAGACTTTTTACGGATGGCATTTTGAATATTGGGTGGTGAAATCTTTTTGTAGTTTGGATTTGCATCCAACCAATAATTCCTGATATTGAGCTTCTATCCATGTTCTTCTTTTTTTAAAACAACAGAGTGAGTAACACTTACCTCTTCAAACTGTTGTCTTGAACAATTTTCCGTGTTGTGAACTTTTTTGACCATTACCTACCCCAGGACATTTTTTGAGGACACGTGTCATTTATGGCCCTACAATTACTGTGAATCTCAAGTGACCGTTAGCCCTGTGTTTAAAGCTGCTATTGTGGGAAACGTCCACAAGGCGGCAGCATATCTCCATTTCCAAATCTGGTTACTAGGGCAGCAGAGCCTTCCTGAAAGTCGTGTTCCCAGGTTGTAAATTAGAATGGGATATACCAGGGAAAGCCCCAATAACTTTATGTCTCATTAATTGTCGTTCGTGGTTTTAATTTTTTAAATTGGGGTAATGAGTAGAATAGTGTTTGTTCTGGGTGTACACAATCAGGTTGAATTGAACATTATATATATCTATTCATGTACAGAGCCTCTTCCCATGTAAATTACTATTATTTTTTTAATAAACTTTATTTATTTATTTATTTATTTTTGGCTGAGTTGGATCTTCGTTGCTGCATGTGGGCTTTCTCCAGTTGCGGTGAGCGGGGGCTACTCTCCGTTGCGGTGCACGGGCTTCTCACTGCAGTGGCTTCTTTTGTTGTGGAGCACGGGCTTTAGGCGTGTGGGCTTCAGTAGTTGTGGTTCATGGGCTCAGTAGTTATGGCTCATGGGCTCCAGAGCGTAGGCTCATTAGTTGTGGTGCACGAGCTTAGTTGCTCTGCAGCATGTGGGATCTTCCCAACCAGGGATCGAACCTGTGTCCCCTGCATTGGCAGGCGGATTCTTAACCACGGTGCCACCAGGCAAGCCCCCGTGTAAATTATTACAGAGCGTTCAGTAGACCTCCCTTGGTATATGGTCAGTCTTTTTGATACATGTGTTTAATATGTATTTGTATACGTATGGTAACCCTAATCTTAATGTATCCATTCCTCCCACCTTTCCTTTTAGATAACCATAGTTTGTTTTCTAAGTCTGTGAGAGTCTTTCTCTGTGGAAATATGTTCATACGTGTCAGTTGTAAGGTAACAGCTAGGAGTGATATCCCAGGTTATTTGTTGTCTGCTTTCCGACTTACCTCATGTTCTGTGATTATCTCTAGGCTCATCTATGGTGCTGCAAAGAGCAGTGTTTCATCCTTTTCCATGGCGAATATTCCATTGTGTACATGGACCACTTCTTCTTTGTGCATTCATCTGTTGATGGACATTTTGGTTACTTTCAAGTCTTGGCTATTGTAAATACTGCTGCAATACACGATTTTCCATCCTGTGTCTTTTTGATTCTGGCTTTCACAGGTGACAGGTCCAATAGTGGACCTTCCGGATCATATGGTGACTCAATTTTTACCTTTAAACGCACTGCCATTCTGTTCCTATTATATGGTTGTTACCAGTTTACATCCCACTTAGACGGAGAGGTTACACTATTCTCCACAACTTCTTCAACATCTATCGTTTGTTGAGTTTTTGCTGATGGTCATTCTGACTAGTGTGAGGTGATACCTTTGTGTAGATTGGATTTGCATGCGTCTAGTAATTCCTGATGTTTTGCGTTTATCAATGTCCTTTTCATTTTTTTTTTACGATTCAGCTAAACTTACAACTTCAAATTGCCTTCTTGAAAAATTTGGCGTGTTTGGATTTCTTTGGGCATTCCCTACCCCAGGACAGTTTTTGAGGGCATGAGACATTTACAGCCCTGCAGTCCTTGTGAATATTAGTGACCATTAGCAGTGGATTTAAAGCTGCTGTTTGAGGAAACGGCCTTAGGGTGGCAGCATTTCTACGTTGTCAACTCTGCTTGCTAGGGAAACAGAACCTTGCTGCAAGTTGTGCTTTTAGGTTGCAGATTAGAGTGGAATGTGCCAGGACAAACCCCCATAAGTTTTAGCCTCCTTAATTCTTGTTTGTGTCCTTAAGTTTTAATTTTTATCAGAGCAAATTTGATTGAAATATGTCTTTTGTTCTAGGTGTACAGAATCTTGTTCATGAACACATATACATATATCTATTTATCTTTGTGTTCTTTTCCATGTAGGTTATTACAAAGTGTTGAGTAGACCACTCTTGGTATTCCATAGGTCTTTGGGGATGATATATTTTATATGTATTAGTATATGTTTGTTAATCCCAATATCCTAATTTATCCATTCCTCACACCTTTTTATTGGCTTGACCATAAGTTTGTCTTCTCAATCTGAGATTGTCTTTCTCTATGGATATATGTTCATTTTTATGAATTTTCAGATACCATAAGTGATATCATAGGATATTTGTCTTTCGCATTCTGACTTACTTCACGTTGTGTGATTATCTCTAGGCTCATCTGTGGTGCTGCATATGCCATTCTTTTATTATTTTTCACAACTAATATTCCATTCTGTACATGTACCACTTCGTCTTTGTCCATTCATTTGTTTATGGACCTTGTTTTTGCTTCCATGTCTTGGCTATTTCAGTATTGTTGCAGTGCCTGTTTGCCTGTCTGTGACTTTCCGATTGTGGTCTTCTTAGGGTATAGGCCCACTTAGGGGTTCGGCCGCATCATATGGTAGCTCAATTTTTACCTTTTAAAGCAGCTCCATTCAGTTCTCATTAGTGCTGTTACCACTTTACATCCCACCAGCAGCTAGAAGGTACACAGTTCCCTAAAACCTCTTCAGCATTTATAGTTCGTAGACTTTTTGCTGATGGTCATTTGACTGGTGTGAGCTGAATCCTTTGTGGACGTTGGATTTGCATGCGGCTAATAATTCCTTATACTGAGCTTTAGGCATGTCCTTTTTTTTTCTTTTCCTTTTTTTTTAAAGAGTGAGTACAACTTCCGTCTTCATATTAACTTCGTGAAAAATTTGTCATGTGTTGAATTTTCTTGCCTATTCCCTACCCCTGGACATTTTTTGAGGGCATGTGTCATTTACAACCCTGCAGTCCTTGTGACTATTAAGTGACCATTAGCACTGGGTTTAAAGCTGCTGTTGTGGAAAACAGCCACAAGGCGGCAGCATTATTACGTTCTCAACTCTTGTTACTAGGGCAACAGAGTCTTTTTGGAGGTAGTGTTCCGAGGTTGTAAATTAGAGTGGAATGTGCTGGGACAAGCCCCCAGAAGTTTATGTCTCCTTACTTATGTTTGTTTTTAAAATTTGATTTCTATTTCTTTTTGCAGTAAATTTGATTAGAGTGTTGTGATTGTCTGGCTGTACAGAATCTGCTCAATGATTCATACATATGTCTGTTCATCTTCGGATCCTGTTACCATGTATGTTATTACAGAACGTTGAGTAGACCTCCCTTGGTATTTGGTAGGTGTTTTGTCATTATATATTTTATATGGATTGGTGATTCTATAATGCATATAGTTTATATGTTATATGTTTATATACACTTAACATACATTAGTATATGTATGTTAGCCCCATAATCCTAATTTATCCATCCTCCCACCTTTCATTTTGGTTAACCATTAGTTTGTTTTATAAGTCTGTGAGTGTCTTTTTCTGTGGAAATATGTTCATTGGTAGCAATCTGAGGATAATGTGTATAAATGATATCATAGGATATTTGTCATTCCCTTTTGACTTACTTAACGTAATATGATTATTTCTAGGCTCATGTGTAGTCCTGAAAACGGCATTGTTCATTTTTTTTCCGAACCTACTCTTCCATTTGGTACGTATACCACTTCTTCTTTGTCCATTTATCTGTTGATGGACATTTTGTTTGCTTGCATGGCTTGGCTATTGTAAATATTTCTGCAGTGCATGTTTGCCTGTGTGTGCCTTTCCGATTCTGGTCTTCTTAGGGTATAGGCCTATTAGGGGATCGGCCGCATCATATGGTAGCTCAATTTTTACCTTTTAAACGCAGCTCCATTCTGTTCTCATGATTAGCTGTTACCAGTTTACATCCAACCAACAGCATAGTGGGTATGCATTTCTCCACCAACCCGTCAGCATTCATTGTTTGTAGACTTTTTACGGATGGCATTTTGAATATTGGGTGGCGAAATGTTTTTGTAGTTTGGATTTGCGTCCAACCAATAATTCCTGACATTGAGCTTTTATTTATGTTCTTCTTTTTTTTTAAATAACAGAGTGAGTAACACTTACCTCTTCAAACAGTTTTCTTGAAAAATTTTCCGTATTATGAACTTTCTTGGCCATTACCTACCCCAGGACATTTTTGAGGAATCGTGTCATTTATGGCCCTACAATTACTGTGAATCTCAAGTGACCGTTAGCCCTGTGTTTAAAGCTGCTATTGTGGGAAACGGCCACAAGGCGGCAGCATTTCTCCATTCCCAAATCTGGTTACTAGGGCAGCAGAGCCTTCCTGAAAGTCGTGTTCCTAGGTTGTAAATTAGAATGGGATATGCCAGGGAAAACCCCAATAACTTTATGTCTCATTAATTCTTGTTCGTGGTTATAATTTTTTAAATGGGGGTAATGAGTAGAGTAGTGTTTGTTCTGGGTGTGCACAATCAGGATCAATTGAACATTATATATATCTATTCATGTAGAGAGCCTCTTCCCATGTAAATTACTATTATTTTTTTTTTTTAATTTATTTTATTTATTTATTTATTTTTGGCTGAGTTGGATCTTCGTTGCTGCATGTGGGCTTTCTCCAGTTGCAGTGAGTGGGGGCTACTCTCCGTTGCGGTGCACGGGCTTCTCACTGCAGTGGCTTCTCTTGTTGCGGAGCATGGGCTGTAGGCGTGCGGGCTTCAGTAGTTGTGGTGCATGGGCTCCGGAGCGTAGGCTCATTAGTTGTGGTGCACGAGCTTAGTTGCTCTGCAGCATGTGGGATCTTCCCGAACCAGGGATCGAACCTGTGTCCTCTGCATTGGCAGGCGGATTCTTAACCACGGTGCCACCAGGCAAGCCCCTGTGTAAATTATTACAGAGCGTTCAGTAGACCTCCCTTGGTATATGGTCAGTCTTTTTGATACATGTGTTTAATATGTATTTGTATACGTATGGTAACCCTAATCTTAATGTATCCATTCCTCCCACCTTTCCTTTTAGATAACCATAGTTTGTTTTCTAAGTCTGTGAGAGTCTTTCTCTGTGGAAATATGTTCATACGTGTCAGTTGTTAGGTAACAGCTAGGAGTGATATCACAGGTTATTTGTCGTCTGCTTTCCGACTTACCTCATGTTCTGTGATTATCTCTAGGCTCATCTATGGTGCTGCAAAGAGCAGTGTTTCATCCTTTTCCATGGTGAATATTCCATTGTGTACATGGACCACTTCTTCTTTGTGCATTCATCTGTTGATGGACATTTTGGTTACTTCCAAGTCTTGGCTATGGTAAATATTGATGCAGTGCAGGATTGCCAGCCTGTGTCTTTTGGATTCTGGTCTTCTCAGGGGTTAAGCCCAGCTGTGGGCCTACTAGATCATATGGCAGTTCAATTTTTACCTTTCAACGCACCTCCATTCTGTTCTCACTACTGGCTGTTAGCAGTTTACATCCCACCAGCAACTAGAGGGTACACAGATCTCTAAAACCCCTTCAGCATTTATTGTTTGTAGACTTTTTACTGATGGCATTTTGAGTAGTTGGGTGGTGATACCTTTTTGTAGTTTGGATCTGCATGCGTCTAATAATTCCCGATATAGAGCTTTTATCTACGTCCGTTTTCTTTCTTTTTTTAAAAAGTGAAACAGAGAAACTTAGCTCTTCAAATTGTTTCCTTGAAAAATGTGCCATGTTCTGTGAATTCCTGTGGCCATTACCTGCACCAGGACATTTTTTGAGGGCAGGTGTCGTTTACAGCCCTGTAGTAATTGTGACTATCACATGACCATTAGTTCTGCGTTTAAAGCTGCTGTCGCAGGGAACGGCCACAAGGGGGCAGCATTTCTATATTCCCAACTCTGGTTACTAGGGCAACAGAGCAGAGCCTTCCTGGAAGTCCTGTTTGTAGGTTGTAGAGTAGAGTGGAATGTGCCAGGACAAACCCCCAAAAACTATGTCTACTTATTTGTTGTTGGTATTCTCAGTTTAATTTTCATTTTTCTCAGAGCAAATTTGATTGCAATGTTGTGTTTGTTCTAGGTGTACAGAGTCTCTTTCATTGACTCATATATCTTTTCATGTTTGGATCCTGTTCCATATAGGTTATTACAGAATGTTGTATAGACCTCTCTTGGTATTCGGTATGTCTGATGATTATATATTTTATAAGTATTAGCATATGTCTGTTAAACCCAATATCCTCCGTTATACATTCCTCACAGCTTTCCATTTGGTTAACCACAAGCTTGTTATTTGAACGCGTGAGTGTCCTTCTCTGTGGAAATAGGTTCATTCCTATCAATTTTTAGGTAACACCTATACGTGATATCATAGGATATGTGTCTCTCGCTCTCTGACTTACTTCAAGTTGTGTGATTATCTGTAGCCTCATCTATGGTGCTGCAAACGGCATTGTTTCATTCTTTTCTGTGTCTAATATTGCATTGTGTACATGGACCACTTTTTCTTCCATTCATCTGATGATGGACATTTTTGTTGCGTCCATGTCTTGGCTATTGTAAATACTGCTGCAATACACGATTTTCCATCCTGTGTCTTTTTGATTCTGGCTTTCACAGGTGACAGGTCCAATAGTGGACCTTCCGGATCATATGGTGACTCAATTTTTACCTTTAAACGCACTGCCATTCTGTTCCTATTATATGGTTGTTACCAGTTTACATCCCACTTAGACGGAGAGGTTACACTATTCTCCACAACTTCTTCAACATCTATCGTTTGTTGAGTTTTTGCTGATGGTCATTCTGACTAGTGTGAGGTGATACCTTTGTGTAGATTGGATTTGCATGCGTCTAGTAATTCCTGATGTTTTGCGTTTATCAATGTCCTTTTCATTTTTTTTTTACGATTCAGCTAAACTTACAACTTCAAATTGCCTTCTTGAAAAATTTGGCGTGTTTGGATTTCTTTGGGCATTCCCTACCCCAGGACAGTTTTTGAGGGCATGAGACATTTACAGCCCTGCAGTCCTTGTGAATATTAGTGACCATTAGCAGTGGATTTAAAGCTGCTGTTTGAGGAAACGGCCTTAGGGTGGCAGCATTTCTACGTTGTCAACTCTGCTTGCTAGGGAAACAGAACCTTGCTGCAAGTTGTGCTTTTAGGTTGCAGATTAGAGTGGAATGTGCCAGGACAAACCCCCATAAGTTTTAGCCTCCTTAATTCTTGTTTGTGTCCTTAAGTTTTAATTTTTATCAGAGCAAATTTGATTGAAATATGTCTTTTGTTCTAGGTGTACAGAATCTTGTTCATGAACACATATACATATATCTATTTATCTTTGTGTTCTTTTCCATGTAGGTTATTACAAAGTGTTGAGTAGACCACTCTTGGTATTCCATAGGTCTTTGGGGATGATATATTTTATATGTATTAGTATATGTTTGTTAATCCCAATATCCTAATTTATCCATTCCTCACACCTTTTTATTGGCTTGACCATAAGTTTGTCTTCTCAATCTGAGATTGTCTTTCTCTATGGATATATGTTCATTTTTATGAATTTTCAGATACCATAAGTGATATCATAGGATATTTGTCTTTCGCATTCTGACTTACTTCACGTTGTGTGATTATCTCTAGGCTCATCTGTGGTGCTGCATATGCCATTCTTTTATTATTTTTCACAACTAATATTCCATTCTGTACATGTACCACTTCGTCTTTGTCCATTCATTTGTTTATGGACCTTGTTTTTGCTTCCATGTCTTGGCTATTTCAGTATTGTTGCAGTGCCTGTTTGCCTGTCTGTGACTTTCCGATTGTGGTCTTCTTAGGGTATAGGCCCACTTAGGGGTTCGGCCGCATCATATGGTAGCTCAATTTTTACCTTTTAAAGCAGCTCCATTCAGTTCTCATTAGTGCTGTTACCACTTTACATCCCACCAGCAGCTAGAAGGTACACAGTTCCCTAAAACCTCTTCAGCATTTATAGTTCGTAGACTTTTTGCTGATGGTCATTTGACTGGTGTGAGCTGAATCCTTTGTGGACGTTGGATTTGCATGCGGCTAATAATTCCTTATACTGAGCTTTAGGCATGTCCTTTTTTTTTCTTTTCCTTTTTTTTTAAAGAGTGAGTACAACTTCCGTCTTCATATTAACTTCGTGAAAAATTTGTCATGTGTTGAATTTTCTTGCCTATTCCCTACCCCTGGACATTTTTTGAGGGCATGTGTCATTTACAACCCTGCAGTCCTTGTGACTATTAAGTGACCATTAGCACTGGGTTTAAAGCTGCTGTTGTGGAAAACAGCCACAAGGCGGCAGCATTATTACGTTCTCAACTCTTGTTACTAGGGCAACAGAGTCTTTTTGGAGGTAGTGTTCCGAGGTTGTAAATTAGAGTGGAATGTGCTGGGACAAGCCCCCAGAAGTTTATGTCTCCTTACTTATGTTTGTTTTTAAAATTTGATTTCTATTTCTTTTTGCAGTAAATTTGATTAGAGTGTTGTGATTGTCTGGCTGTACAGAATCTGCTCAATGATTCATACATATGTCTGTTCATCTTCGGATCCTGTTACCATGTATGTTATTACAGAACGTTGAGTAGACCTCCCTTGGTATTTGGTAGGTGTTTTGTCATTATATATTTTATATGGATTGGTGATTCTATAATGCATATAGTTTATATGTTATATGTTTATATACACTTAACATACATTAGTATATGTATGTTAGCCCCATAATCCTAATTTATCCATCCTCCCACCTTTCATTTTGGTTAACCATTAGTTTGTTTTATAAGTCTGTGAGTGTCTTTTTCTGTGGAAATATGTTCATTGGTAGCAATCTGAGGATAATGTGTATAAATGATATCATAGGATATTTGTCATTCCCTTTTGACTTACTTAACGTAATATGATTATTTCTAGGCTCATGTGTAGTCCTGAAAACGGCATTGTTCATTTTTTTTCCGAACCTACTCTTCCATTTGGTACGTATACCACTTCTTCTTTGTCCATTTATCTGTTGATGGACATTTTGTTTGCTTGCATGGCTTGGCTATTGTAAATATTTCTGCAGTGCATGTTTGCCTGTGTGTGCCTTTCCGATTCTGGTCTTCTTAGGGTATAGGCCTATTAGGGGATCGGCCGCATCATATGGTAGCTCAATTTTTACCTTTTAAACGCAGCTCCATTCTGTTCTCATGATTAGCTGTTACCAGTTTACATCCAACCAACAGCATAGTGGGTATGCATTTCTCCACCAACCCGTCAGCATTCATTGTTTGTAGACTTTTTACGGATGGCATTTTGAATATTGGGTGGCGAAATGTTTTTGTAGTTTGGATTTGCGTCCAACCAATAATTCCTGACATTGAGCTTTTATTTATGTTCTTCTTTTTTTTTAAATAACAGAGTGAGTAACACTTACCTCTTCAAACAGTTTTCTTGAAAAATTTTCCGTATTATGAACTTTCTTGGCCATTACCTACCCCAGGACATTTTTGAGGAATCGTGTCATTTATGGCCCTACAATTACTGTGAATCTCAAGTGACCGTTAGCCCTGTGTTTAAAGCTGCTATTGTGGGAAACGGCCACAAGGCGGCAGCATTTCTCCATTCCCAAATCTGGTTACTAGGGCAGCAGAGCCTTCCTGAAAGTCGTGTTCCTAGGTTGTAAATTAGAATGGGATATGCCAGGGAAAACCCCAATAACTTTATGTCTCATTAATTCTTGTTCGTGGTTATAATTTTTTAAATGGGGGTAATGAGTAGAGTAGTGTTTGTTCTGGGTGTGCACAATCAGGATCAATTGAACATTATATATATCTATTCATGTAGAGAGCCTCTTCCCATGTAAATTACTATTATTTTTTTTTTTTTTAATTTATTTTATTTATTTATTTATTTTTGGCTGAGTTGGATCTTCGTTGCTGCATGTGGGCTTTCTCCAGTTGCAGTGAGTGGGGGCTACTCTCCGTTGCGGTGCACGGGCTTCTCACTGCAGTGGCTTCTCTTGTTGCGGAGCATGGGCTGTAGGCGTGCGGGCTTCAGTAGTTGTGGTGCATGGGCTCCGGAGCGTAGGCTCATTAGTTGTGGTGCACGAGCTTAGTTGCTCTGCAGCATGTGGGATCTTCCCGAACCAGGGATCGAACCTGTGTCCTCTGCATTGGCAGGCGGATTCTTAACCACGGTGCCACCAGGCAAGCCCCTGTGTAAATTATTACAGAGCGTTCAGTAGACCTCCCTTGGTATATGGTCAGTCTTTTTGATACATGTGTTTAATATGTATTTGTATACGTATGGTAACCCTAATCTTAATGTATCCATTCCTCCCACCTTTCCTTTTAGATAACCATAGTTTGTTTTCTAAGTCTGTGAGAGTCTTTCTCTGTGGAAATATGTTCATACGTGTCAGTTGTTAGGTAACAGCTAGGAGTGATATCACAGGTTATTTGTCGTCTGCTTTCCGACTTACCTCATGTTCTGTGATTATCTCTAGGCTCATCTATGGTGCTGCAAAGAGCAGTGTTTCATCCTTTTCCATGGTGAATATTCCATTGTGTACATGGACCACTTCTTCTTTGTGCATTCATCTGTTGATGGACATTTTGGTTACTTCCAAGTCTTGGCTATGGTAAATATTGATGCAGTGCAGGATTGCCAGCCTGTGTCTTTTGGATTCTGGTCTTCTCAGGGGTTAAGCCCAGCTGTGGGCCTACTAGATCATATGGCAGTTCAATTTTTACCTTTCAACGCACCTCCATTCTGTTCTCACTACTGGCTGTTAGCAGTTTACATCCCACCAGCAACTAGAGGGTACACAGATCTCTAAAACCCCTTCAGCATTTATTGTTTGTAGACTTTTTACTGATGGCATTTTGAGTAGTTGGGTGGTGATACCTTTTTGTAGTTTGGATCTGCATGCGTCTAATAATTCCCGATATAGAGCTTTTATCTACGTCCGTTTTCTTTCTTTTTTTTAAAAGTGAAACAGAGAAACTTAGCTCTTCAAATTGTTTCCTTGAAAAATGTGCCATGTTCTGTGAATTCCTGTGGCCATTACCTGCACCAGGACATTTTTTGAGGGCAGGTGTCGTTTACAGCCCTGTAGTAATTGTGACTATCACATGACCATTAGTTCTGCGTTTAAAGCTGCTATCGCAGGGAACGGCCACAAGGGGGCAGCATTTCTATATTCCCAACTCTGGTTACTAGGGCAACAGAGCAGAGCCTTCCTGGAAGTCCTGTTTGTAGGTTGTAGAGTAGAGTGGAATGTGCCAGGACAAACCCCCAAAAACTATGTCTACTTATTTGTTGTTGGTATTCTCAGTTTAATTTTCATTTTTCTCAGAGCAAATTTGATTGCAATGTTGTGTTTGTTCTAGGTGTACAGAGTCTCTTTCATTGACTCATATATCTTTTCATGTTTGGATCCTGTTCCATATAGGTTATTACAGAATGTTGTATAGACCTCTCTTGGTATTCGGTATGTCTGATGATTATATATTTTATAAGTATTAGCATATGTCTGTTAAACCCAATATCCTCCGTTATACATTCCTCACAGCTTTCCATTTGGTTAACCACAAGCTTGTTATTTGAACGCGTGAGTGTCCTTCTCTGTGGAAATAGGTTCATTCCTATCAATTTTTAGGTAACACCTATACGTGATATCATAGGATATGTGTCTCTCGCTCTCTGACTTACTTCAAGTTGTGTGATTATCTGTAGCCTCATCTATGGTGCTGCAAACGGCATTGTTTCATTCTTTTCTGTGTCTAATATTGCATTGTGTACATGGACCACTTTTTCTTCCATTCATCTGATGATGGACATTTTTGTTGCGTCCATGTCTTGGCTATTGTAAATACTGCTGCAATACACGATTTTCCATCCTGTGTCTTTTTGATTCTGGCTTTCACAGGTGACAGGTCCAATAGTGGACCTTCCGGATCATATGGTGACTCAATTTTTACCTTTAAACGCACTGCCATTCTGTTCCTATTATTGGCTGTTACCAGTTTACATCCCACATAGACCGAGAGGTTACGCTATTCTCCACAACTTCTTCAACATCTATTGTTTGTTGACTTTTTGCTGATGGTCATTCTGACTAGTGTGAGGTGATACCTTTGTGTAGATTGGATTTGCATGCGTCTAATAATTCCTGATGTTTTGCGTTTATCAATGTCCTTTTCATTTTTTTTTACGATTCAGCTAAACTTACAACTTCAAATTGCCTTCCTGAAAAATTTGCCGCATTTGGATTTTTTTGGCCATTCCCTACCCCAGGACAGTTTTTGAGGGCATGAGTCATTTACAGCCCTGCAGTCCTTGTGAATATGAATGACCATTAGCAGTGGATTGAAAGCTGCTGTTTGAGGAAACGGCCTTAGGGTGGCAGCATTTCTACGTTGCCAACTCTGCTTGCTAGGGAAACAGAACCTTGCTGCAAGTTGTGCTTTTTGGTTGCAGATTAGAGTGGAATGTGCCAGGACAAACCCCCGTAAGTTTTAGCCTCCTTAATTCTTGTTTGTGTCCTTAAGTTTTAATTTTTATCAGAGCAAATTTGATTGAAATATGTCTTTTGTTCTAGGTGTACAGAATCTTGTTCATGAACACATATACATATATCTATTGATCTTTGTGTCCTTTTCCATGTAGGTTATTACAAATTGTTGAGTAGACCACTCTTGGTATTCCATAGGACTCTGGGGATGATATATTTTATATGTATTAGTATATGTTTGTTAACCCCAATATCCTAATTTATCCATTCCTCACACCTTTTCATTGGCTTAACCACAAGTTTGTCTTCTCAATCTGAGATTGTCTGTCTCTATGGGTATATGTTCATTTTTATGAATTTTCAGATACCATAAGTGATATCATAGGACCTTTGTCTTTCGCATTCTGACTTACTTCACGTTGTGTGATTATCTCTAGGCTCAGCTGTGGTGCTGCATATGCCATTCTTTTATTATTTTTTGCAACTAATATTCCATTCTGTACATGTACCACTTCTTCTTTGTCCAGTCATCTGTTTATGGACCTCTTTTTTGCTTCCATGTTTTGGCTATTTCAGTATTGCTGCCGTGCATGTTTGCCTGTCTGTGCCTTTCCGATTCTGGTCTTCTTAGGGTATAGGCCCATTAGGGGATCGGCCGCATCATATGGTAGCTCAATTTTTACCTTTTAAACGCAGCTCCATTCTGTTCTCATGATTAGCTGTTACCACTTTACATCCAACCATCAGCATAGTGGGTATGCATTTCTCCACCAACCCGTCAGCATTCATTGTTCGTAGACTTTTTACGGATGGCATTTTGAATATTGGGTGGTGAAATCTTTTTGTAGTTTGGATTTGCATCCAACCAATAATTCCTGATATTGAGCTTCTATCCATGTTCTTCTTTTTTTAAAACAACAGAGTGAGTAACACTTACCTCTTCAAACTGTTGTCTTGAACAATTTTCCGTGTTGTGAACTTTTTTGACCATTACCTACCCCAGGACATTTTTTGAGGACACGTGTCATTTATGGCCCTACAATTACTGTGAATCTCAAGTGACCGTTAGCCCTGTGTTTAAAGCTGCTATTGTGGGAAACGTCCACAAGGCGGCAGCATATCTCCATTCCCAAATCTGGTTACTAGGGCAGCAGAGCCTTCCTGAAAGTCGTGTTCCCAGGTTGTAAATTAGAATGGGATATACCAGGGAAAGCCCCAATAACTTTATGTCTCATTAATTGTCGTTCGTGGTTTTAATTTTTTAAATTGGGGTAATGAGTAGAATAGTGTTTGTTCTGGGTGTACACAATCAGGTTGAATTGAACATTATATATATCTATTCATGTACAGAGCCTCTTCCCATGTAAATTACTATTATTTTTTTAATAAACTTTATTTATTTATTTATTTATTTTTGGCTGAGTTGGATCTTCGTTGCTGCATGTGGGCTTTCTCCAGTTGCGGTGAGCGGGGGCTACTCTCCGTTGCGGTGCACGGGCTTCTCACTGCAGTGGCTTCTTTTGTTGTGGAGCACGGGCTCTAGGCGTGTGGGCTTCAGTAGTTGTGGTTCATGGGCTCAGTAGTTATGGCTCATGGGCTCCAGAGCGTAGGCTCATTAGTTGTGGTGCACGAGCTTAGTTGCTCTGCAGCATGTGGCATCTTCCCAACCAGGGATCGAACCTGTGTCCCCTGCATTGGCAGGCGGATTCTTAACCACGGTGCCACCAGGCAAGCCCCCGTGTAAATTATTACAGAGCGTTCAGTAGACCTCCCTTGGTATATGGTCAGTCTTTTTGATACATGTGTTTAATATGTATTTGTATACGTATGGTAACCCTAATCTTAATGTATCCATTCCTCCCACCTTTCCTTTTAGATAACCATAGTTTGTTTTCTAAGTCTGTGAGAGTCTTTCTCTGTGGAAATATGTTCATACGTGTCAGTTGTAAGGTAACAGCTAGGAGTGATATCCCAGGTTATTTGTTGTCTGCTTTCCGACTTACCTCATGTTCTGTGATTATCTCTAGGCTCATCTATGGTGCTGCAAAGAGCAGTGTTTCATCCTTTTCCATGGCGAATATTCCATTGTGTACATGGACCACTTCTTCTTTGTGCATTCATCTGTTGATGGACATTTTGGTTACTTTCAAGTCTTGGCTATTGTAAATACTGCTGCAATACACGATTTTCCATCCTGTGTCTTTTTGATTCTGGCTTTCACAGGTGACAGGTCCAATAGTGGACCTTCCGGATCATATGGTGACTCAATTTTTACCTTTAAACGCACTGCCATTCTGTTCCTATTATATGGTTGTTACCAGTTTACATCCCACTTAGACGGAGAGGTTACACTATTCTCCACAACTTCTTCAACATCTATCGTTTGTTGAGTTTTTGCTGATGGTCATTCTGACTAGTGTGAGGTGATACCTTTGTGTAGATTGGATTTGCATGCGTCTAGTAATTCCTGATGTTTTGCGTTTATCAATGTCCTTTTCATTTTTTTTTTACGATTCAGCTAAACTTACAACTTCAAATTGCCTTCTTGAAAAATTTGGCGTGTTTGGATTTCTTTGGGCATTCCCTACCCCAGGACAGTTTTTGAGGGCATGAGACATTTACAGCCCTGCAGTCCTTGTGAATATTAGTGACCATTAGCAGTGGATTTAAAGCTGCTGTTTGAGGAAACGGCCTTAGGGTGGCAGCATTTCTACGTTGTCAACTCTGCTTGCTAGGGAAACAGAACCTTGCTGCAAGTTGTGCTTTTAGGTTGCAGATTAGAGTGGAATGTGCCAGGACAAACCCCCATAAGTTTTAGCCTCCTTAATTCTTGTTTGTGTCCTTAAGTTTTAATTTTTATCAGAGCAAATTTGATTGAAATATGTCTTTTGTTCTAGGTGTACAGAATCTTGTTCATGAACACATATACATATATCTATTTATCTTTGTGTTCTTTTCCATGTAGGTTATTACAAAGTGTTGAGTAGACCACTCTTGGTATTCCATAGGTCTTTGGGGATGATATATTTTATATGTATTAGTATATGTTTGTTAATCCCAATATCCTAATTTATCCATTCCTCACACCTTTTTATTGGCTTGACCATAAGTTTGTCTTCTCAATCTGAGATTGTCTTTCTCTATGGATATATGTTCATTTTTATGAATTTTCAGATACCATAAGTGATATCATAGGATATTTGTCTTTCGCATTCTGACTTACTTCACGTTGTGTGATTATCTCTAGGCTCATCTGTGGTGCTGCATATGCCATTCTTTTATTATTTTTCACAACTAATATTCCATTCTGTACATGTACCACTTCGTCTTTGTCCATTCATTTGTTTATGGACCTTGTTTTTGCTTCCATGTCTTGGCTATTTCAGTATTGTTGCAGTGCCTGTTTGCCTGTCTGTGACTTTCCGATTGTGGTCTTCTTAGGGTATAGGCCCACTTAGGGGTTCGGCCGCATCATATGGTAGCTCAATTTTTACCTTTTAAAGCAGCTCCATTCAGTTCTCATTAGTGCTGTTACCACTTTACATCCCACCAGCAGCTAGAAGGTACACAGTTCCCTAAAACCTCTTCAGCATTTATAGTTCGTAGACTTTTTGCTGATGGTCATTTGACTGGTGTGAGCTGAATCCTTTGTGGACGTTGGATTTGCATGCGGCTAATAATTCCTTATACTGAGCTTTAGGCATGTCCTTTTTTTTTCTTTTCCTTTTTTTTTAAAGAGTGAGTACAACTTCCGTCTTCATATTAACTTCGTGAAAAATTTGTCATGTGTTGAATTTTCTTGCCTATTCCCTACCCCTGGACATTTTTTGAGGGCATGTGTCATTTACAACCCTGCAGTCCTTGTGACTATTAAGTGACCATTAGCACTGGGTTTAAAGCTGCTGTTGTGGAAAACAGCCACAAGGCGGCAGCATTATTACGTTCTCAACTCTTGTTACTAGGGCAACAGAGTCTTTTTGGAGGTAGTGTTCCGAGGTTGTAAATTAGAGTGGAATGTGCTGGGACAAGCCCCCAGAAGTTTATGTCTCCTTACTTATGTTTGTTTTTAAAATTTGATTTCTATTTCTTTTTGCAGTAAATTTGATTAGAGTGTTGTGATTGTCTGGCTGTACAGAATCTGCTCAATGATTCATACATATGTCTGTTCATCTTCGGATCCTGTTACCATGTATGTTATTACAGAACGTTGAGTAGACCTCCCTTGGTATTTGGTAGGTGTTTTGTCATTATATATTTTATATGGATTGGTGATTCTATAATGCATATAGTTTATATGTTATATGTTTATATACACTTAACATACATTAGTATATGTATGTTAGCCCCATAATCCTAATTTATCCATCCTCCCACCTTTCATTTTGGTTAACCATTAGTTTGTTTTATAAGTCTGTGAGTGTCTTTTTCTGTGGAAATATGTTCATTGGTAGCAATCTGAGGATAATGTGTATAAATGATATCATAGGATATTTGTCATTCCCTTTTGACTTACTTAACGTAATATGATTATTTCTAGGCTCATGTGTAGTCCTGAAAACGGCATTGTTCATTTTTTTTCCGAACCTACTCTTCCATTTGGTACGTATACCACTTCTTCTTTGTCCATTTATCTGTTGATGGACATTTTGTTTGCTTGCATGGCTTGGCTATTGTAAATATTTCTGCAGTGCATGTTTGCCTGTGTGTGCCTTTCCGATTCTGGTCTTCTTAGGGTATAGGCCTATTAGGGGATCGGCCGCATCATATGGTAGCTCAATTTTTACCTTTTAAACGCAGCTCCATTCTGTTCTCATGATTAGCTGTTACCAGTTTACATCCAACCAACAGCATAGTGGGTATGCATTTCTCCACCAACCCGTCAGCATTCATTGTTTGTAGACTTTTTACGGATGGCATTTTGAATATTGGGTGGCGAAATGTTTTTGTAGTTTGGATTTGCGTCCAACCAATAATTCCTGACATTGAGCTTTTATTTATGTTCTTCTTTTTTTTTAAATAACAGAGTGAGTAACACTTACCTCTTCAAACAGTTTTCTTGAAAAATTTTCTGTATTATGAACTTTCTTGGCCATTACCTACCCCAGGACATTTTTGAGGAATCGTGTCATTTATGGCCCTACAATTACTGTGAATCTCAAGTGACCGTTAGCCCTGTGTTTAAAGCTGCTATTGTGGGAAACGGCCACAAGGCGGCAGCATTTCTCCATTCCCAAATCTGGTTACTAGGGCAGCAGAGCCTTCCTGAAAGTCGTGTTCCTAGGTTGTAAATTAGAATGGGATATGCCAGGGAAAACCCCAATAACTTTATGTCTCATTAATTCTTGTTCGTGGTTATAATTTTTTAAATGGGGGTAATGAGTAGAGTAGTGTTTGTTCTGGGTGTGCACAATCAGGATCAATTGAACATTATATATATCTATTCATGTAGAGAGCCTCTTCCCATGTAAATTACTATTATTTTTTTTTTTTTTAATTTATTTTATTTATTTATTTATTTTTGGCTGAGTTGGATCTTCGTTGCTGCATGTGGGCTTTCTCCAGTTGCAGTGAGTGGGGGCTACTCTCCGTTGCGGTGCACGGGCTTCTCACTGCAGTGGCTTCTCTTGTTGCGGAGCATGGGCTGTAGGCGTGCGGGCTTCAGTAGTTGTGGTGCATGGGCTCCGGAGCGTAGGCTCATTAGTTGTGGTGCACGAGCTTAGTTGCTCTGCAGCATGTGGGATCTTCCCGAACCAGGGATCGAACCTGTGTCCTCTGCATTGGCAGGCGGATTCTTAACCACGGTGCCACCAGGCAAGCCCCTGTGTAAATTATTACAGAGCGTTCAGTAGACCTCCCTTGGTATATGGTCAGTCTTTTTGATACATGTGTTTAATATGTATTTGTATACGTATGGTAACCCTAATCTTAATGTATCCATTCCTCCCACCTTTCCTTTTAGATAACCATAGTTTGTTTTCTAAGTCTGTGAGAGTCTTTCTCTGTGGAAATATGTTCATACGTGTCAGTTGTTAGGTAACAGCTAGGAGTGATATCACAGGTTATTTGTCGTCTGCTTTCCGACTTACCTCATGTTCTGTGATTATCTCTAGGCTCATCTATGGTGCTGCAAAGAGCAGTGTTTCATCCTTTTCCATGGTGAATATTCCATTGTGTACATGGACCACTTCTTCTTTGTGCATTCATCTGTTGATGGACATTTTGGTTACTTCCAAGTCTTGGCTATGGTAAATATTGATGCAGTGCAGGATTGCCAGCCTGTGTCTTTTGGATTCTGGTCTTCTCAGGGGTTAAGCCCAGCTGTGGGCCTACTAGATCATATGGCAGTTCAATTTTTACCTTTCAACGCACCTCCATTCTGTTCTCACTACTGGCTGTTAGCAGTTTACATCCCACCAGCAACTAGAGGGTACACAGATCTCTAAAACCCCTTCAGCATTTATTGTTTGTAGACTTTTTACTGATGGCATTTTGAGTAGTTGGGTGGTGATACCTTTTTGTAGTTTGGATCTGCATGCGTCTAATAATTCCCGATATAGAGCTTTTATCTACGTCCGTTTTCTTTCTTTTTTTAAAAAGTGAAACAGAGAAACTTAGCTCTTCAAATTGTTTCCTTGAAAAATGTGCCATGTTCTGTGAATTCCTGTGGCCATTACCTGCACCAGGACATTTTTTGAGGGCAGGTGTCGTTTACAGCCCTGTAGTAATTGTGACTATCACATGACCATTAGTTCTGCGTTTAAAGCTGCTGTCGCAGGGAACGGCCACAAGGGGGCAGCATTTCTATATTCCCAACTCTGGTTACTAGGGCAACAGAGCAGAGCCTTCCTGGAAGTCCTGTTTGTAGGTTGTAGAGTAGAGTGGAATGTGCCAGGACAAACCCCCAAAAACTATGTCTACTTATTTGTTGTTGGTATTCTCAGTTTAATTTTCATTTTTCTCAGAGCAAATTTGATTGCAATGTTGTGTTTGTTCTAGGTGTACAGAGTCTCTTTCATTGACTCATATATCTTTTCATGTTTGGATCCTGTTCCATATAGGTTATTACAGAATGTTGTATAGACCTCTCTTGGTATTCGGTATGTCTGATGATTATATATTTTATAAGTATTAGCATATGTCTGTTAAACCCAATATCCTCCGTTATACATTCCTCACAGCTTTCCATTTGGTTAACCACAAGCTTGTTATTTGAACGCGTGAGTGTCCTTCTCTGTGGAAATAGGTTCATTCCTATCAATTTTTAGGTAACACCTATACGTGATATCATAGGATATGTGTCTCTCGCTCTCTGACTTACTTCAAGTTGTGTGATTATCTGTAGCCTCATCTATGGTGCTGCAAACGGCATTGTTTCATTCTTTTCTGTGTCTAATATTGCATTGTGTACATGGACCACTTTTTCTTCCATTCATCTGATGATGGACATTTTTGTTGCGTCCATGTCTTGGCTATTGTAAATACTGCTGCAATACACGATTTTCCATCCTGTGTCTTTTTGATTCTGGCTTTCACAGGTGACAGGTCCAATAGTGGACCTTCCGGATCATATGGTGACTCAATTTTTACCTTTAAACGCACTGCCATTCTGTTCCTATTATATGGTTGTTACCAGTTTACATCCCACTTAGACGGAGAGGTTACACTATTCTCCACAACTTCTTCAACATCTATCGTTTGTTGAGTTTTTGCTGATGGTCATTCTGACTAGTGTGAGGTGATACCTTTGTGTAGATTGGATTTGCATGCGTCTAGTAATTCCTGATGTTTTGCGTTTATCAATGTCCTTTTCATTTTTTTTTTACGATTCAGCTAAACTTACAACTTCAAATTGCCTTCTTGAAAAATTTGGCGTGTTTGGATTTCTTTGGGCATTCCCTACCCCAGGACAGTTTTTGAGGGCATGAGACATTTACAGCCCTGCAGTCCTTGTGAATATTAGTGACCATTAGCAGTGGATTTAAAGCTGCTGTTTGAGGAAACGGCCTTAGGGTGGCAGCATTTCTACGTTGTCAACTCTGCTTGCTAGGGAAACAGAACCTTGCTGCAAGTTGTGCTTTTAGGTTGCAGATTAGAGTGGAATGTGCCAGGACAAACCCCCATAAGTTTTAGCCTCCTTAATTCTTGTTTGTGTCCTTAAGTTTTAATTTTTATCAGAGCAAATTTGATTGAAATATGTCTTTTGTTCTAGGTGTACAGAATCTTGTTCATGAACACATATACATATATCTATTTATCTTTGTGTTCTTTTCCATGTAGGTTATTACAAAGTGTTGAGTAGACCACTCTTGGTATTCCATAGGTCTTTGGGGATGATATATTTTATATGTATTAGTATATGTTTGTTAATCCCAATATCCTAATTTATCCATTCCTCACACCTTTTTATTGGCTTGACCATAAGTTTGTCTTCTCAATCTGAGATTGTCTTTCTCTATGGATATATGTTCATTTTTATGAATTTTCAGATACCATAAGTGATATCATAGGATATTTGTCTTTCGCATTCTGACTTACTTCACGTTGTGTGATTATCTCTAGGCTCATCTGTGGTGCTGCATATGCCATTCTTTTATTATTTTTCACAACTAATATTCCATTCTGTACATGTACCACTTCGTCTTTGTCCATTCATTTGTTTATGGACCTTGTTTTTGCTTCCATGTCTTGGCTATTTCAGTATTGTTGCAGTGCCTGTTTGCCTGTCTGTGACTTTCCGATTGTGGTCTTCTTAGGGTATAGGCCCACTTAGGGGTTCGGCCGCATCATATGGTAGCTCAATTTTTACCTTTTAAAGCAGCTCCATTCAGTTCTCATTAGTGCTGTTACCACTTTACATCCCACCAGCAGCTAGAAGGTACACAGTTCCCTAAAACCTCTTCAGCATTTATAGTTCGTAGACTTTTTGCTGATGGTCATTTGACTGGTGTGAGCTGAATCCTTTGTGGACGTTGGATTTGCATGCGGCTAATAATTCCTTATACTGAGCTTTAGGCATGTCCTTTTTTTTTCTTTTCCTTTTTTTTTAAAGAGTGAGTACAACTTCCGTCTTCATATTAACTTCGTGAAAAATTTGTCATGTGTTGAATTTTCTTGCCTATTCCCTACCCCTGGACATTTTTTGAGGGCATGTGTCATTTACAACCCTGCAGTCCTTGTGACTATTAAGTGACCATTAGCACTGGGTTTAAAGCTGCTGTTGTGGAAAACAGCCACAAGGCGGCAGCATTATTACGTTCTCAACTCTTGTTACTAGGGCAACAGAGTCTTTTTGGAGGTAGTGTTCCGAGGTTGTAAATTAGAGTGGAATGTGCTGGGACAAGCCCCCAGAAGTTTATGTCTCCTTACTTATGTTTGTTTTTAAAATTTGATTTCTATTTCTTTTTGCAGTAAATTTGATTAGAGTGTTGTGATTGTCTGGCTGTACAGAATCTGCTCAATGATTCATACATATGTCTGTTCATCTTCGGATCCTGTTACCATGTATGTTATTACAGAACGTTGAGTAGACCTCCCTTGGTATTTGGTAGGTGTTTTGTCATTATATATTTTATATGGATTGGTGATTCTATAATGCATATAGTTTATATGTTATATGTTTATATACACTTAACATACATTAGTATATGTATGTTAGCCCCATAATCCTAATTTATCCATCCTCCCACCTTTCATTTTGGTTAACCATTAGTTTGTTTTATAAGTCTGTGAGTGTCTTTTTCTGTGGAAATATGTTCATTGGTAGCAATCTGAGGATAATGTGTATAAATGATATCATAGGATATTTGTCATTCCCTTTTGACTTACTTAACGTAATATGATTATTTCTAGGCTCATGTGTAGTCCTGAAAACGGCATTGTTCATTTTTTTTCCGAACCTACTCTTCCATTTGGTACGTATACCACTTCTTCTTTGTCCATTTATCTGTTGATGGACATTTTGTTTGCTTGCATGGCTTGGCTATTGTAAATATTTCTGCAGTGCATGTTTGCCTGTGTGTGCCTTTCCGATTCTGGTCTTCTTAGGGTATAGGCCTATTAGGGGATCGGCCGCATCATATGGTAGCTCAATTTTTACCTTTTAAACGCAGCTCCATTCTGTTCTCATGATTAGCTGTTACCAGTTTACATCCAACCAACAGCATAGTGGGTATGCATTTCTCCACCAACCCGTCAGCATTCATTGTTTGTAGACTTTTTACGGATGGCATTTTGAATATTGGGTGGCGAAATGTTTTTGTAGTTTGGATTTGCGTCCAACCAATAATTCCTGACATTGAGCTTTTATTTATGTTCTTCTTTTTTTTTAAATAACAGAGTGAGTAACACTTACCTCTTCAAACAGTTTTCTTGAAAAATTTTCCGTATTATGAACTTTCTTGGCCATTACCTACCCCAGGACATTTTTGAGGAATCGTGTCATTTATGGCCCTACAATTACTGTGAATCTCAAGTGACCGTTAGCCCTGTGTTTAAAGCTGCTATTGTGGGAAACGGCCACAAGGCGGCAGCATTTCTCCATTCCCAAATCTGGTTACTAGGGCAGCAGAGCCTTCCTGAAAGTCGTGTTCCTAGGTTGTAAATTAGAATGGGATATGCCAGGGAAAACCCCAATAACTTTATGTCTCATTAATTCTTGTTCGTGGTTATAATTTTTTAAATGGGGGTAATGAGTAGAGTAGTGTTTGTTCTGGGTGTGCACAATCAGGATCAATTGAACATTATATATATCTATTCATGTAGAGAGCCTCTTCCCATGTAAATTACTATTATTTTTTTTTTTTTAATTTATTTTATTTATTTATTTATTTTTGGCTGAGTTGGATCTTCGTTGCTGCATGTGGGCTTTCTCCAGTTGCAGTGAGTGGGGGCTACTCTCCGTTGCGGTGCACGGGCTTCTCACTGCAGTGGCTTCTCTTGTTGCGGAGCATGGGCTGTAGGCGTGCGGGCTTCAGTAGTTGTGGTGCATGGGCTCCGGAGCGTAGGCTCATTAGTTGTGGTGCACGAGCTTAGTTGCTCTGCAGCATGTGGGATCTTCCCGAACCAGGGATCGAACCTGTGTCCTCTGCATTGGCAGGCGGATTCTTAACCACGGTGCCACCAGGCAAGCCCCTGTGTAAATTATTACAGAGCGTTCAGTAGACCTCCCTTGGTATATGGTCAGTCTTTTTGATACATGTGTTTAATATGTATTTGTATACGTATGGTAACCCTAATCTTAATGTATCCATTCCTCCCACCTTTCCTTTTAGATAACCATAGTTTGTTTTCTAAGTCTGTGAGAGTCTTTCTCTGTGGAAATATGTTCATACGTGTCAGTTGTTAGGTAACAGCTAGGAGTGATATCACAGGTTATTTGTCGTCTGCTTTCCGACTTACCTCATGTTCTGTGATTATCTCTAGGCTCATCTATGGTGCTGCAAAGAGCAGTGTTTCATCCTTTTCCATGGTGAATATTCCATTGTGTACATGGACCACTTCTTCTTTGTGCATTCATCTGTTGATGGACATTTTGGTTACTTCCAAGTCTTGGCTATGGTAAATATTGATGCAGTGCAGGATTGCCAGCCTGTGTCTTTTGGATTCTGGTCTTCTCAGGGGTTAAGCCCAGCTGTGGGCCTACTAGATCATATGGCAGTTCAATTTTTACCTTTCAACGCACCTCCATTCTGTTCTCACTACTGGCTGTTAGCAGTTTACATCCCACCAGCAACTAGAGGGTACACAGATCTCTAAAACCCCTTCAGCATTTATTGTTTGTAGACTTTTTACTGATGGCATTTTGAGTAGTTGGGTGGTGATACCTTTTTGTAGTTTGGATCTGCATGCGTCTAATAATTCCCGATATAGAGCTTTTATCTACGTCCGTTTTCTTTCTTTTTTTTAAAAGTGAAACAGAGAAACTTAGCTCTTCAAATTGTTTCCTTGAAAAATGTGCCATGTTCTGTGAATTCCTGTGGCCATTACCTGCACCAGGACATTTTTTGAGGGCAGGTGTCGTTTACAGCCCTGTAGTAATTGTGACTATCACATGACCATTAGTTCTGCGTTTAAAGCTGCTGTCGCAGGGAACGGCCACAAGGGGGCAGCATTTCTATATTCCCAACTCTGGTTACTAGGGCAACAGAGCAGAGCCTTCCTGGAAGTCCTGTTTGTAGGTTGTAGAGTAGAGTGGAATGTGCCAGGACAAACCCCCAAAAACTATGTCTACTTATTTGTTGTTGGTATTCTCAGTTTAATTTTCATTTTTCTCAGAGCAAATTTGATTGCAATGTTGTGTTTGTTCTAGGTGTACAGAGTCTCTTTCATTGACTCATATATCTTTTCATGTTTGGATCCTGTTCCATATAGGTTATTACAGAATGTTGTATAGACCTCTCTTGGTATTCGGTATGTCTGATGATTATATATTTTATAAGTATTAGCATATGTCTGTTAAACCCAATATCCTCCGTTATACATTCCTCACAGCTTTCCATTTGGTTAACCACAAGCTTGTTATTTGAACGCGTGAGTGTCCTTCTCTGTGGAAATAGGTTCATTCCTATCAATTTTTAGGTAACACCTATACGTGATATCATAGGATATGTGTCTCTCGCTCTCTGACTTACTTCAAGTTGTGTGATTATCTGTAGCCTCATCTATGGTGCTGCAAACGGCATTGTTTCATTCTTTTCTGTGTCTAATATTGCATTGTGTACATGGACCACTTTTTCTTCCATTCATCTGATGATGGACATTTTTGTTGCGTCCATGTCTTGGCTATTGTAAATACTGCTGCAATACACGATTTTCCATCCTGTGTCTTTTTGATTCTGGCTTTCACAGGTGACAGGTCCAATAGTGGACCTTCCGGATCATATGGTGACTCAATTTTTACCTTTAAACGCACTGCCATTCTGTTCCTATTATTGGCTGTTACCAGTTTACATCCCACATAGACCGAGAGGTTACGCTATTCTCCACAACTTCTTCAACATCTATTGTTTGTTGACTTTTTGCTGATGGTCATTCTGACTAGTGTGAGGTGATACCTTTGTGTAGATTGGATTTGCATGCGTCTAATAATTCCTGATGTTTTGCGTTTATCAATGTCCTTTTCATTTTTTTTTACGATTCAGCTAAACTTACAACTTCAAATTGCCTTCCTGAAAAATTTGCCGCATTTGGATTTTTTTGGCCATTCCCTACCCCAGGACAGTTTTTGAGGGCATGAGTCATTTACAGCCCTGCAGTCCTTGTGAATATGAATGACCATTAGCAGTGGATTGAAAGCTGCTGTTTGAGGAAACGGCCTTAGGGTGGCAGCATTTCTACGTTGCCAACTCTGCTTGCTAGGGAAACAGAACCTTGCTGCAAGTTGTGCTTTTTGGTTGCAGATTAGAGTGGAATGTGCCAGGACAAACCCCCGTAAGTTTTAGCCTCCTTAATTCTTGTTTGTGTCCTTAAGTTTTAATTTTTATCAGAGCAAATTTGATTGAAATATGTCTTTTGTTCTAGGTGTACAGAATCTTGTTCATGAACACATATACATATATCTATTGATCTTTGTGTCCTTTTCCATGTAGGTTATTACAAATTGTTGAGTAGACCACTCTTGGTATTCCATAGGACTCTGGGGATGATATATTTTATATGTATTAGTATATGTTTGTTAACCCCAATATCCTAATTTATCCATTCCTCACACCTTTTCATTGGCTTAACCACAAGTTTGTCTTCTCAATCTGAGATTGTCTGTCTCTATGGGTATATGTTCATTTTTATGAATTTTCAGATACCATAAGTGATATCATAGGACCTTTGTCTTTCGCATTCTGACTTACTTCACGTTGTGTGATTATCTCTAGGCTCAGCTGTGGTGCTGCATATGCCATTCTTTTATTATTTTTTGCAACTAATATTCCATTCTGTACATGTACCACTTCTTCTTTGTCCAGTCATCTGTTTATGGACCTCTTTTTTGCTTCCATGTTTTGGCTATTTCAGTATTGCTGCCGTGCATGTTTGCCTGTCTGTGCCTTTCCGATTCTGGTCTTCTTAGGGTATAGGCCCATTAGGGGATCGGCCGCATCATATGGTAGCTCAATTTTTACCTTTTAAACGCAGCTCCATTCTGTTCTCATGATTAGCTGTTACCACTTTACATCCAACCATCAGCATAGTGGGTATGCATTTCTCCACCAACCCGTCAGCATTCATTGTTCGTAGACTTTTTACGGATGGCATTTTGAATATTGGGTGGTGAAATCTTTTTGTAGTTTGGATTTGCATCCAACCAATAATTCCTGATATTGAGCTTCTATCCATGTTCTTCTTTTTTTAAAACAACAGAGTGAGTAACACTTACCTCTTCAAACTGTTGTCTTGAACAATTTTCCGTGTTGTGAACTTTTTTGACCATTACCTACCCCAGGACATTTTTTGAGGACACGTGTCATTTATGGCCCTACAATTACTGTGAATCTCAAGTGACCGTTAGCCCTGTGTTTAAAGCTGCTATTGTGGGAAACGTCCACAAGGCGGCAGCATATCTCCATTCCCAAATCTGGTTACTAGGGCAGCAGAGCCTTCCTGAAAGTCGTGTTCCCAGGTTGTAAATTAGAATGGGATATACCAGGGAAAGCCCCAATAACTTTATGTCTCATTAATTGTCGTTCGTGGTTTTAATTTTTTAAATTGGGGTAATGAGTAGAATAGTGTTTGTTCTGGGTGTACACAATCAGGTTGAATTGAACATTATATATATCTATTCATGTACAGAGCCTCTTCCCATGTAAATTACTATTATTTTTTTAATAAACTTTATTTATTTATTTATTTATTTTTGGCTGAGTTGGATCTTCGTTGCTGCATGTGGGCTTTCTCCAGTTGCGGTGAGCGGGGGCTACTCTCCGTTGCGGTGCACGGGCTTCTCACTGCAGTGGCTTCTTTTGTTGTGGAGCACGGGCTCTAGGCGTGTGGGCTTCAGTAGTTGTGGTTCATGGGCTCAGTAGTTATGGCTCATGGGCTCCAGAGCGTAGGCTCATTAGTTGTGGTGCACGAGCTTAGTTGCTCTGCAGCATGTGGCATCTTCCCAACCAGGGATCGAACCTGTGTCCCCTGCATTGGCAGGCGGATTCTTAACCACGGTGCCACCAGGCAAGCCCCCGTGTAAATTATTACAGAGCGTTCAGTAGACCTCCCTTGGTATATGGTCAGTCTTTTTGATACATGTGTTTAATATGTATTTGTATACGTATGGTAACCCTAATCTTAATGTATCCATTCCTCCCACCTTTCCTTTTAGATAACCATAGTTTGTTTTCTAAGTCTGTGAGAGTCTTTCTCTGTGGAAATATGTTCATACGTGTCAGTTGTAAGGTAACAGCTAGGAGTGATATCCCAGGTTATTTGTTGTCTGCTTTCCGACTTACCTCATGTTCTGTGATTATCTCTAGGCTCATCTATGGTGCTGCAAAGAGCAGTGTTTCATCCTTTTCCATGGCGAATATTCCATTGTGTACATGGACCACTTCTTCTTTGTGCATTCATCTGTTGATGGACATTTTGGTTACTTTCAAGTCTTGGCTATTGTAAATACTGCTGCAATACACGATTTTCCATCCTGTGTCTTTTTGATTCTGGCTTTCACAGGTGACAGGTCCAATAGTGGACCTTCCGGATCATATGGTGACTCAATTTTTACCTTTAAACGCACTGCCATTCTGTTCCTATTATATGGTTGTTACCAGTTTACATCCCACTTAGACGGAGAGGTTACACTATTCTCCACAACTTCTTCAACATCTATCGTTTGTTGAGTTTTTGCTGATGGTCATTCTGACTAGTGTGAGGTGATACCTTTGTGTAGATTGGATTTGCATGCGTCTAGTAATTCCTGATGTTTTGCGTTTATCAATGTCCTTTTCATTTTTTTTTTACGATTCAGCTAAACTTACAACTTCAAATTGCCTTCTTGAAAAATTTGGCGTGTTTGGATTTCTTTGGGCATTCCCTACCCCAGGACAGTTTTTGAGGGCATGAGACATTTACAGCCCTGCAGTCCTTGTGAATATTAGTGACCATTAGCAGTGGATTTAAAGCTGCTGTTTGAGGAAACGGCCTTAGGGTGGCAGCATTTCTACGTTGTCAACTCTGCTTGCTAGGGAAACAGAACCTTGCTGCAAGTTGTGCTTTTAGGTTGCAGATTAGAGTGGAATGTGCCAGGACAAACCCCCATAAGTTTTAGCCTCCTTAATTCTTGTTTGTGTCCTTAAGTTTTAATTTTTATCAGAGCAAATTTGATTGAAATATGTCTTTTGTTCTAGGTGTACAGAATCTTGTTCATGAACACATATACATATATCTATTTATCTTTGTGTTCTTTTCCATGTAGGTTATTACAAAGTGTTGAGTAGACCACTCTTGGTATTCCATAGGTCTTTGGGGATGATATATTTTATATGTATTAGTATATGTTTGTTAATCCCAATATCCTAATTTATCCATTCCTCACACCTTTTTATTGGCTTGACCATAAGTTTGTCTTCTCAATCTGAGATTGTCTTTCTCTATGGATATATGTTCATTTTTATGAATTTTCAGATACCATAAGTGATATCATAGGATATTTGTCTTTCGCATTCTGACTTACTTCACGTTGTGTGATTATCTCTAGGCTCATCTGTGGTGCTGCATATGCCATTCTTTTATTATTTTTCACAACTAATATTCCATTCTGTACATGTACCACTTCGTCTTTGTCCATTCATTTGTTTATGGACCTTGTTTTTGCTTCCATGTCTTGGCTATTTCAGTATTGTTGCAGTGCCTGTTTGCCTGTCTGTGACTTTCCGATTGTGGTCTTCTTAGGGTATAGGCCCACTTAGGGGTTCGGCCGCATCATATGGTAGCTCAATTTTTACCTTTTAAAGCAGCTCCATTCAGTTCTCATTAGTGCTGTTACCACTTTACATCCCACCAGCAGCTAGAAGGTACACAGTTCCCTAAAACCTCTTCAGCATTTATAGTTCGTAGACTTTTTGCTGATGGTCATTTGACTGGTGTGAGCTGAATCCTTTGTGGACGTTGGATTTGCATGCGGCTAATAATTCCTTATACTGAGCTTTAGGCATGTCCTTTTTTTTTCTTTTCCTTTTTTTTTAAAGAGTGAGTACAACTTCCGTCTTCATATTAACTTCGTGAAAAATTTGTCATGTGTTGAATTTTCTTGCCTATTCCCTACCCCTGGACATTTTTTGAGGGCATGTGTCATTTACAACCCTGCAGTCCTTGTGACTATTAAGTGACCATTAGCACTGGGTTTAAAGCTGCTGTTGTGGAAAACAGCCACAAGGCGGCAGCATTATTACGTTCTCAACTCTTGTTACTAGGGCAACAGAGTCTTTTTGGAGGTAGTGTTCCGAGGTTGTAAATTAGAGTGGAATGTGCTGGGACAAGCCCCCAGAAGTTTATGTCTCCTTACTTATGTTTGTTTTTAAAATTTGATTTCTATTTCTTTTTGCAGTAAATTTGATTAGAGTGTTGTGATTGTCTGGCTGTACAGAATCTGCTCAATGATTCATACATATGTCTGTTCATCTTCGGATCCTGTTACCATGTATGTTATTACAGAACGTTGAGTAGACCTCCCTTGGTATTTGGTAGGTGTTTTGTCATTATATATTTTATATGGATTGGTGATTCTATAATGCATATAGTTTATATGTTATATGTTTATATACACTTAACATACATTAGTATATGTATGTTAGCCCCATAATCCTAATTTATCCATCCTCCCACCTTTCATTTTGGTTAACCATTAGTTTGTTTTATAAGTCTGTGAGTGTCTTTTTCTGTGGAAATATGTTCATTGGTAGCAATCTGAGGATAATGTGTATAAATGATATCATAGGATATTTGTCATTCCCTTTTGACTTACTTAACGTAATATGATTATTTCTAGGCTCATGTGTAGTCCTGAAAACGGCATTGTTCATTTTTTTTCCGAACCTACTCTTCCATTTGGTACGTATACCACTTCTTCTTTGTCCATTTATCTGTTGATGGACATTTTGTTTGCTTGCATGGCTTGGCTATTGTAAATATTTCTGCAGTGCATGTTTGCCTGTGTGTGCCTTTCCGATTCTGGTCTTCTTAGGGTATAGGCCTATTAGGGGATCGGCCGCATCATATGGTAGCTCAATTTTTACCTTTTAAACGCAGCTCCATTCTGTTCTCATGATTAGCTGTTACCAGTTTACATCCAACCAACAGCATAGTGGGTATGCATTTCTCCACCAACCCGTCAGCATTCATTGTTTGTAGACTTTTTACGGATGGCATTTTGAATATTGGGTGGCGAAATGTTTTTGTAGTTTGGATTTGCGTCCAACCAATAATTCCTGACATTGAGCTTTTATTTATGTTCTTCTTTTTTTTTAAATAACAGAGTGAGTAACACTTACCTCTTCAAACAGTTTTCTTGAAAAATTTTCCGTATTATGAACTTTCTTGGCCATTACCTACCCCAGGACATTTTTGAGGAATCGTGTCATTTATGGCCCTACAATTACTGTGAATCTCAAGTGACCGTTAGCCCTGTGTTTAAAGCTGCTATTGTGGGAAACGGCCACAAGGCGGCAGCATTTCTCCATTCCCAAATCTGGTTACTAGGGCAGCAGAGCCTTCCTGAAAGTCGTGTTCCTAGGTTGTAAATTAGAATGGGATATGCCAGGGAAAACCCCAATAACTTTATGTCTCATTAATTCTTGTTCGTGGTTATAATTTTTTAAATGGGGGTAATGAGTAGAGTAGTGTTTGTTCTGGGTGTGCACAATCAGGATCAATTGAACATTATATATATCTATTCATGTAGAGAGCCTCTTCCCATGTAAATTACTATTATTTTTTTTTTTATAAATTTATTTTATTTATTTATTTATTTTTGGCTGAGTTGGATCTTCGTTGCTGCATGTGGGCTTTCTCCAGTTGCAGTGAGTGGGGGCTACTCTCCGTTGCGGTGCACGGGCTTCTCACTGCAGTGGCTTCTCTTGTTGCGGAGCATGGGCTGTAGGCGTGCGGGCTTCAGTAGTTGTGGTGCATGGGCTCCGGAGCGTAGGCTCATTAGTTGTGGTGCACGAGCTTAGTTGCTCTGCAGCATGTGGGATCTTCCCGAACCAGGGATCGAACCTGTGTCCTCTGCATTGGCAGGCGGATTCTTAACCACGGTGCCACCAGGCAAGCCCCTGTGTAAATTATTACAGAGCGTTCAGTAGACCTCCCTTGGTATATGGTCAGTCTTTTTGATACATGTGTTTAATATGTATTTGTATACGTATGGTAACCCTAATCTTAATGTATCCATTCCTCCCACCTTTCCTTTTAGATAACCATAGTTTGTTTTCTAAGTCTGTGAGAGTCTTTCTCTGTGGAAATATGTTCATACGTGTCAGTTGTTAGGTAACAGCTAGGAGTGATATCACAGGTTATTTGTCGTCTGCTTTCCGACTTACCTCATGTTCTGTGATTATCTCTAGGCTCATCTATGGTGCTGCAAAGAGCAGTGTTTCATCCTTTTCCATGGTGAATATTCCATTGTGTACATGGACCACTTCTTCTTTGTGCATTCATCTGTTGATGGACATTTTGGTTACTTCCAAGTCTTGGCTATGGTAAATATTGATGCAGTGCAGGATTGCCAGCCTGTGTCTTTTGGATTCTGGTCTTCTCAGGGGTTAAGCCCAGCTGTGGGCCTACTAGATCATATGGCAGTTCAATTTTTACCTTTCAACGCACCTCCATTCTGTTCTCACTACTGGCTGTTAGCAGTTTACATCCCACCAGCAACTAGAGGGTACACAGATCTCTAAAACCCCTTCAGCATTTATTGTTTGTAGACTTTTTACTGATGGCATTTTGAGTAGTTGGGTGGTGATACCTTTTTGTAGTTTGGATCTGCATGCGTCTAATAATTCCCGATATAGAGCTTTTATCTACGTCCGTTTTCTTTCTTTTTTTTAAAAGTGAAACAGAGAAACTTAGCTCTTCAAATTGTTTCCTTGAAAAATGTGCCATGTTCTGTGAATTCCTGTGGCCATTACCTGCACCAGGACATTTTTTGAGGGCAGGTGTCGTTTACAGCCCTGTAGTAATTGTGACTATCACATGACCATTAGTTCTGCGTTTAAAGCTGCTGTCGCAGGGAACGGCCACAAGGGGGCAGCATTTCTATATTCCCAACTCTGGTTACTAGGGCAACAGAGCAGAGCCTTCCTGGAAGTCCTGTTTGTAGGTTGTAGAGTAGAGTGGAATGTGCCAGGACAAACCCCCAAAAACTATGTCTACTTATTTGTTGTTGGTATTCTCAGTTTAATTTTCATTTTTCTCAGAGCAAATTTGATTGCAATGTTGTGTTTGTTCTAGGTGTACAGAGTCTCTTTCATTGACTCATATATCTTTTCATGTTTGGATCCTGTTCCATATAGGTTATTACAGAATGTTGTATAGACCTCTCTTGGTATTCGGTATGTCTGATGATTATATATTTTATAAGTATTAGCATATGTCTGTTAAACCCAATATCCTCCGTTATACATTCCTCACAGCTTTCCATTTGGTTAACCACAAGCTTGTTATTTGAACGCGTGAGTGTCCTTCTCTGTGGAAATAGGTTCATTCCTATCAATTTTTAGGTAACACCTATACGTGATATCATAGGATATGTGTCTCTCGCTCTCTGACTTACTTCAAGTTGTGTGATTATCTGTAGCCTCATCTATGGTGCTGCAAACGGCATTGTTTCATTCTTTTCTGTGTCTAATATTGCATTGTGTACATGGACCACTTTTTCTTCCATTCATCTGATGATGGACATTTTTGTTGCGTCCATGTCTTGGCTATTGTAAATACTGCTGCAATACACGATTTTCCATCCTGTGTCTTTTTGATTCTGGCTTTCACAGGTGACAGGTCCAATAGTGGACCTTCCGGATCATATGGTGACTCAATTTTTACCTTTAAACGCACTGCCATTCTGTTCCTATTATTGGCTGTTACCAGTTTACATCCCACATAGACCGAGAGGTTACGCTATTCTCCACAACTTCTTCAACATCTATTGTTTGTTGACTTTTTGCTGATGGTCATTCTGACTAGTGTGAGGTGATACCTTTGTGTAGATTGGATTTGCATGCGTCTAATAATTCCTGATGTTTTGCGTTTATCAATGTCCTTTTCATTTTTTTTTACGATTCAGCTAAACTTACAACTTCAAATTGCCTTCCTGAAAAATTTGCCGCATTTGGATTTTTTTGGCCATTCCCTACCCCAGGACAGTTTTTGAGGGCATGAGTCATTTACAGCCCTGCAGTCCTTGTGAATATGAATGACCATTAGCAGTGGATTGAAAGCTGCTGTTTGAGGAAACGGCCTTAGGGTGGCAGCATTTCTACGTTGCCAACTCTGCTTGCTAGGGAAACAGAACCTTGCTGCAAGTTGTGCTTTTTGGTTGCAGATTAGAGTGGAATGTGCCAGGACAAACCCCCGTAAGTTTTAGCCTCCTTAATTCTTGTTTGTGTCCTTAAGTTTTAATTTTTATCAGAGCAAATTTGATTGAAATATGTCTTTTGTTCTAGGTGTACAGAATCTTGTTCATGAACACATATACATATATCTATTGATCTTTGTGTCCTTTTCCATGTAGGTTATTACAAATTGTTGAGTAGACCACTCTTGGTATTCCATAGGACTCTGGGGATGATATATTTTATATGTATTAGTATATGTTTGTTAACCCCAATATCCTAATTTATCCATTCCTCACACCTTTTCATTGGCTTAACCACAAGTTTGTCTTCTCAATCTGAGATTGTCTGTCTCTATGGGTATATGTTCATTTTTATGAATTTTCAGATACCATAAGTGATATCATAGGACCTTTGTCTTTCGCATTCTGACTTACTTCACGTTGTGTGATTATCTCTAGGCTCAGCTGTGGTGCTGCATATGCCATTCTTTTATTATTTTTTGCAACTAATATTCCATTCTGTACATGTACCACTTCTTCTTTGTCCAGTCATCTGTTTATGGACCTCTTTTTTGCTTCCATGTTTTGGCTATTTCAGTATTGCTGCCGTGCATGTTTGCCTGTCTGTGCCTTTCCGATTCTGGTCTTCTTAGGGTATAGGCCCATTAGGGGATCGGCCGCATCATATGGTAGCTCAATTTTTACCTTTTAAACGCAGCTCCATTCTGTTCTCATGATTAGCTGTTACCACTTTACATCCAACCATCAGCATAGTGGGTATGCATTTCTCCACCAACCCGTCAGCATTCATTGTTCGTAGACTTTTTACGGATGGCATTTTGAATATTGGGTGGTGAAATCTTTTTGTAGTTTGGATTTGCATCCAACCAATAATTCCTGATATTGAGCTTCTATCCATGTTCTTCTTTTTTTAAAACAACAGAGTGAGTAACACTTACCTCTTCAAACTGTTGTCTTGAACAATTTTCCGTGTTGTGAACTTTTTTGACCATTACCTACCCCAGGACATTTTTTGAGGACACGTGTCATTTATGGCCCTACAATTACTGTGAATCTCAAGTGACCGTTAGCCCTGTGTTTAAAGCTGCTATTGTGGGAAACGTCCACAAGGCGGCAGCATATCTCCATTCCCAAATCTGGTTACTAGGGCAGCAGAGCCTTCCTGAAAGTCGTGTTCCCAGGTTGTAAATTAGAATGGGATATACCAGGGAAAGCCCCAATAACTTTATGTCTCATTAATTGTCGTTCGTGGTTTTAATTTTTTAAATTGGGGTAATGAGTAGAATAGTGTTTGTTCTGGGTGTACACAATCAGGTTGAATTGAACATTATATATATCTATTCATGTACAGAGCCTCTTCCCATGTAAATTACTATTATTTTTTTAATAAACTTTATTTATTTATTTATTTATTTTTGGCTGAGTTGGATCTTCGTTGCTGCATGTGGGCTTTCTCCAGTTGCGGTGAGCGGGGGCTACTCTCCGTTGCGGTGCACGGGCTTCTCACTGCAGTGGCTTCTTTTGTTGTGGAGCACGGGCTCTAGGCGTGTGGGCTTCAGTAGTTGTGGTTCATGGGCTCAGTAGTTATGGCTCATGGGCTCCAGAGCGTAGGCTCATTAGTTGTGGTGCACGAGCTTAGTTGCTCTGCAGCATGTGGCATCTTCCCAACCAGGGATCGAACCTGTGTCCCCTGCATTGGCAGGCGGATTCTTAACCACGGTGCCACCAGGCAAGCCCCCGTGTAAATTATTACAGAGCGTTCAGTAGACCTCCCTTGGTATATGGTCAGTCTTTTTGATACATGTGTTTAATATGTATTTGTATACGTATGGTAACCCTAATCTTAATGTATCCATTCCTCCCACCTTTCCTTTTAGATAACCATAGTTTGTTTTCTAAGTCTGTGAGAGTCTTTCTCTGTGGAAATATGTTCATACGTGTCAGTTGTAAGGTAACAGCTAGGAGTGATATCCCAGGTTATTTGTTGTCTGCTTTCCGACTTACCTCATGTTCTGTGATTATCTCTAGGCTCATCTATGGTGCTGCAAAGAGCAGTGTTTCATCCTTTTCCATGGCGAATATTCCATTGTGTACATGGACCACTTCTTCTTTGTGCATTCATCTGTTGATGGACATTTTGGTTACTTTCAAGTCTTGGCTATTGTAAATACTGCTGCAATACACGATTTTCCATCCTGTGTCTTTTTGATTCTGGCTTTCACAGGTGACAGGTCCAATAGTGGACCTTCCGGATCATATGGTGACTCAATTTTTACCTTTAAACGCACTGCCATTCTGTTCCTATTATATGGTTGTTACCAGTTTACATCCCACTTAGACGGAGAGGTTACACTATTCTCCACAACTTCTTCAACATCTATCGTTTGTTGAGTTTTTGCTGATGGTCATTCTGACTAGTGTGAGGTGATACCTTTGTGTAGATTGGATTTGCATGCGTCTAGTAATTCCTGATGTTTTGCGTTTATCAATGTCCTTTTCATTTTTTTTTTACGATTCAGCTAAACTTACAACTTCAAATTGCCTTCTTGAAAAATTTGGCGTGTTTGGATTTCTTTGGGCATTCCCTACCCCAGGACAGTTTTTGAGGGCATGAGACATTTACAGCCCTGCAGTCCTTGTGAATATTAGTGACCATTAGCAGTGGATTTAAAGCTGCTGTTTGAGGAAACGGCCTTAGGGTGGCAGCATTTCTACGTTGTCAACTCTGCTTGCTAGGGAAACAGAACCTTGCTGCAAGTTGTGCTTTTAGGTTGCAGATTAGAGTGGAATGTGCCAGGACAAACCCCCATAAGTTTTAGCCTCCTTAATTCTTGTTTGTGTCCTTAAGTTTTAATTTTTATCAGAGCAAATTTGATTGAAATATGTCTTTTGTTCTAGGTGTACAGAATCTTGTTCATGAACACATATACATATATCTATTTATCTTTGTGTTCTTTTCCATGTAGGTTATTACAAAGTGTTGAGTAGACCACTCTTGGTATTCCATAGGTCTTTGGGGATGATATATTTTATATGTATTAGTATATGTTTGTTAATCCCAATATCCTAATTTATCCATTCCTCACACCTTTTTATTGGCTTGACCATAAGTTTGTCTTCTCAATCTGAGATTGTCTTTCTCTATGGATATATGTTCATTTTTATGAATTTTCAGATACCATAAGTGATATCATAGGATATTTGTCTTTCGCATTCTGACTTACTTCACGTTGTGTGATTATCTCTAGGCTCATCTGTGGTGCTGCATATGCCATTCTTTTATTATTTTTCACAACTAATATTCCATTCTGTACATGTACCACTTCGTCTTTGTCCATTCATTTGTTTATGGACCTTGTTTTTGCTTCCATGTCTTGGCTATTTCAGTATTGTTGCAGTGCCTGTTTGCCTGTCTGTGACTTTCCGATTGTGGTCTTCTTAGGGTATAGGCCCACTTAGGGGTTCGGCCGCATCATATGGTAGCTCAATTTTTACCTTTTAAAGCAGCTCCATTCAGTTCTCATTAGTGCTGTTACCACTTTACATCCCACCAGCAGCTAGAAGGTACACAGTTCCCTAAAACCTCTTCAGCATTTATAGTTCGTAGACTTTTTGCTGATGGTCATTTGACTGGTGTGAGCTGAATCCTTTGTGGACGTTGGATTTGCATGCGGCTAATAATTCCTTATACTGAGCTTTAGGCATGTCCTTTTTTTTTCTTTTCCTTTTTTTTTAAAGAGTGAGTACAACTTCCGTCTTCATATTAACTTCGTGAAAAATTTGTCATGTGTTGAATTTTCTTGCCTATTCCCTACCCCTGGACATTTTTTGAGGGCATGTGTCATTTACAACCCTGCAGTCCTTGTGACTATTAAGTGACCATTAGCACTGGGTTTAAAGCTGCTGTTGTGGATAACAGCCACAAGGCGGCAGCATTATTACGTTCTCAACTCTTGTTACTAGGGCAACAGAGTCTTTTTGGAGGTAGTGTTCCGAGGTTGTAAATTAGAGTGGAATGTGCTGGGACAAGCCCCCAGAAGTTTATGTCTCCTTACTTATGTTTGTTTTTAAAATTTGATTTCTATTTCTTTTTGCAGTAAATTTGATTAGAGTGTTGTGATTGTCTGGCTGTACAGAATCTGCTCAATGATTCATACATATGTCTGTTCATCTTCGGATCCTGTTACCATGTATGTTATTACAGAACGTTGAGTAGACCTCCCTTGGTATTTGGTAGGTGTTTTGTCATTATATATTTTATATGGATTGGTGATTCTATAATGCATATAGTTTATATGTTATATGTTTATATACACTTAACATACATTAGTATATGTATGTTAGCCCCATAATCCTAATTTATCCATCCTCCCACCTTTCATTTTGGTTAACCATTAGTTTGTTTTATAAGTCTGTGAGTGTCTTTTTCTGTGGAAATATGTTCATTGGTAGCAATCTGAGGATAATGTGTATAAATGATATCATAGGATATTTGTCATTCCCTTTTGACTTACTTAACGTAATATGATTATTTCTAGGCTCATGTGTAGTCCTGAAAACGGCATTGTTCATTTTTTTTCCGAACCTACTCTTCCATTTGGTACGTATACCACTTCTTCTTTGTCCATTTATCTGTTGATGGACATTTTGTTTGCTTGCATGGCTTGGCTATTGTAAATATTTCTGCAGTGCATGTTTGCCTGTGTGTGCCTTTCCGATTCTGGTCTTCTTAGGGTATAGGCCTATTAGGGGATCGGCCGCATCATATGGTAGCTCAATTTTTACCTTTTAAACGCAGCTCCATTCTGTTCTCATGATTAGCTGTTACCAGTTTACATCCAACCAACAGCATAGTGGGTATGCATTTCTCCACCAACCCGTCAGCATTCATTGTTTGTAGACTTTTTACGGATGGCATTTTGAATATTGGGTGGCGAAATGTTTTTGTAGTTTGGATTTGCGTCCAACCAATAATTCCTGACATTGAGCTTTTATTTATGTTCTTCTTTTTTTTTAAATAACAGAGTGAGTAACACTTACCTCTTCAAACAGTTTTCTTGAAAAATTTTCCGTATTATGAACTTTCTTGGCCATTACCTACCCCAGGACATTTTTGAGGAATCGTGTCATTTATGGCCCTACAATTACTGTGAATCTCAAGTGACCGTTAGCCCTGTGTTTAAAGCTGCTATTGTGGGAAACGGCCACAAGGCGGCAGCATTTCTCCATTCCCAAATCTGGTTACTAGGGCAGCAGAGCCTTCCTGAAAGTCGTGTTCCTAGGTTGTAAATTAGAATGGGATATGCCAGGGAAAACCCCAATAACTTTATGTCTCATTAATTCTTGTTCGTGGTTATAATTTTTTAAATGGGGGTAATGAGTAGAGTAGTGTTTGTTCTGGGTGTGCACAATCAGGATCAATTGAACATTATATATATCTATTCATGTAGAGAGCCTCTTCCCATGTAAATTACTATTATTTTTTTTTTTATAAATTTATTTTATTTATTTATTTATTTTTGGCTGAGTTGGATCTTCGTTGCTGCATGTGGGCTTTCTCCAGTTGCAGTGAGTGGGGGCTACTCTCCGTTGCGGTGCACGGGCTTCTCACTGCAGTGGCTTCTCTTGTTGCGGAGCATGGGCTGTAGGCGTGCGGGCTTCAGTAGTTGTGGTGCATGGGCTCCGGAGCGTAGGCTCATTAGTTGTGGTGCACGAGCTTAGTTGCTCTGCAGCATGTGGGATCTTCCCGAACCAGGGATCGAACCTGTGTCCTCTGCATTGGCAGGCGGATTCTTAACCACGGTGCCACCAGGCAAGCCCCTGTGTAAATTATTACAGAGCGTTCAGTAGACCTCCCTTGGTATATGGTCAGTCTTTTTGATACATGTGTTTAATATGTATTTGTATACGTATGGTAACCCTAATCTTAATGTATCCATTCCTCCCACCTTTCCTTTTAGATAACCATAGTTTGTTTTCTAAGTCTGTGAGAGTCTTTCTCTGTGGAAATATGTTCATACGTGTCAGTTGTTAGGTAACAGCTAGGAGTGATATCACAGGTTATTTGTCGTCTGCTTTCCGACTTACCTCATGTTCTGTGATTATCTCTAGGCTCATCTATGGTGCTGCAAAGAGCAGTGTTTCATCCTTTTCCATGGTGAATATTCCATTGTGTACATGGACCACTTCTTCTTTGTGCATTCATCTGTTGATGGACATTTTGGTTACTTCCAAGTCTTGGCTATGGTAAATATTGATGCAGTGCAGGATTGCCAGCCTGTGTCTTTTGGATTCTGGTCTTCTCAGGGGTTAAGCCCAGCTGTGGGCCTACTAGATCATATGGCAGTTCAATTTTTACCTTTCAACGCACCTCCATTCTGTTCTCACTACTGGCTGTTAGCAGTTTACATCCCACCAGCAACTAGAGGGTACACAGATCTCTAAAACCCCTTCAGCATTTATTGTTTGTAGACTTTTTACTGATGGCATTTTGAGTAGTTGGGTGGTGATACCTTTTTGTAGTTTGGATCTGCATGCGTCTAATAATTCCCGATATAGAGCTTTTATCTACGTCCGTTTTCTTTCTTTTTTTTAAAAGTGAAACAGAGAAACTTAGCTCTTCAAATTGTTTCCTTGAAAAATGTGCCATGTTCTGTGAATTCCTGTGGCCATTACCTGCACCAGGACATTTTTTGAGGGCAGGTGTCGTTTACAGCCCTGTAGTAATTGTGACTATCACATGACCATTAGTTCTGCGTTTAAAGCTGCTGTCGCAGGGAACGGCCACAAGGGGGCAGCATTTCTATATTCCCAACTCTGGTTACTAGGGCAACAGAGCAGAGCCTTCCTGGAAGTCCTGTTTGTAGGTTGTAGAGTAGAGTGGAATGTGCCAGGACAAACCCCCAAAAACTATGTCTACTTATTTGTTGTTGGTATTCTCAGTTTAATTTTCATTTTTCTCAGAGCAAATTTGATTGCAATGTTGTGTTTGTTCTAGGTGTACAGAGTCTCTTTCATTGACTCATATATCTTTTCATGTTTGGATCCTGTTCCATATAGGTTATTACAGAATGTTGTATAGACCTCTCTTGGTATTCGGTATGTCTGATGATTATATATTTTATAAGTATTAGCATATGTCTGTTAAACCCAATATCCTCCGTTATACATTCCTCACAGCTTTCCATTTGGTTAACCACAAGCTTGTTATTTGAACGCGTGAGTGTCCTTCTCTGTGGAAATAGGTTCATTCCTATCAATTTTTAGGTAACACCTATACGTGATATCATAGGATATGTGTCTCTCGCTCTCTGACTTACTTCAAGTTGTGTGATTATCTGTAGCCTCATCTATGGTGCTGCAAACGGCATTGTTTCATTCTTTTCTGTGTCTAATATTGCATTGTGTACATGGACCACTTTTTCTTCCATTCATCTGATGATGGACATTTTTGTTGCGTCCATGTCTTGGCTATTGTAAATACTGCTGCAATACACGATTTTCCATCCTGTGTCTTTTTGATTCTGGCTTTCACAGGTGACAGGTCCAATAGTGGACCTTCCGGATCATATGGTGACTCAATTTTTACCTTTAAACGCACTGCCATTCTGTTCCTATTATTGGCTGTTACCAGTTTACATCCCACATAGACCGAGAGGTTACGCTATTCTCCACAACTTCTTCAACATCTATTGTTTGTTGACTTTTTGCTGATGGTCATTCTGACTAGTGTGAGGTGATACCTTTGTGTAGATTGGATTTGCATGCGTCTAATAATTCCTGATGTTTTGCGTTTATCAATGTCCTTTTCATTTTTTTTTACGATTCAGCTAAACTTACAACTTCAAATTGCCTTCCTGAAAAATTTGCCGCATTTGGATTTTTTTGGCCATTCCCTACCCCAGGACAGTTTTTGAGGGCATGAGTCATTTACAGCCCTGCAGTCCTTGTGAATATGAATGACCATTAGCAGTGGATTGAAAGCTGCTGTTTGAGGAAACGGCCTTAGGGTGGCAGCATTTCTACGTTGCCAACTCTGCTTGCTAGGGAAACAGAACCTTGCTGCAAGTTGTGCTTTTTGGTTGCAGATTAGAGTGGAATGTGCCAGGACAAACCCCCGTAAGTTTTAGCCTCCTTAATTCTTGTTTGTGTCCTTAAGTTTTAATTTTTATCAGAGCAAATTTGATTGAAATATGTCTTTTGTTCTAGGTGTACAGAATCTTGTTCATGAACACATATACATATATCTATTGATCTTTGTGTCCTTTTCCATGTAGGTTATTACAAATTGTTGAGTAGACCACTCTTGGTATTCCATAGGACTCTGGGGATGATATATTTTATATGTATTAGTATATGTTTGTTAACCCCAATATCCTAATTTATCCATTCCTCACACCTTTTCATTGGCTTAACCACAAGTTTGTCTTCTCAATCTGAGATTGTCTGTCTCTATGGGTATATGTTCATTTTTATGAATTTTCAGATACCATAAGTGATATCATAGGACCTTTGTCTTTCGCATTCTGACTTACTTCACGTTGTGTGATTATCTCTAGGCTCAGCTGTGGTGCTGCATATGCCATTCTTTTATTATTTTTTGCAACTAATATTCCATTCTGTACATGTACCACTTCTTCTTTGTCCAGTCATCTGTTTATGGACCTCTTTTTTGCTTCCATGTTTTGGCTATTTCAGTATTGCTGCCGTGCATGTTTGCCTGTCTGTGCCTTTCCGATTCTGGTCTTCTTAGGGTATAGGCCCATTAGGGGATCGGCCGCATCATATGGTAGCTCAATTTTTACCTTTTAAACGCAGCTCCATTCTGTTCTCATGATTAGCTGTTACCACTTTACATCCAACCATCAGCATAGTGGGTATGCATTTCTCCACCAACCCGTCAGCATTCATTGTTCGTAGACTTTTTACGGATGGCATTTTGAATATTGGGTGGTGAAATCTTTTTGTAGTTTGGATTTGCATCCAACCAATAATTCCTGATATTGAGCTTCTATCCATGTTCTTCTTTTTTTAAAACAACAGAGTGAGTAACACTTACCTCTTCAAACTGTTGTCTTGAACAATTTTCCGTGTTGTGAACTTTTTTGACCATTACCTACCCCAGGACATTTTTTGAGGACACGTGTCATTTATGGCCCTACAATTACTGTGAATCTCAAGTGACCGTTAGCCCTGTGTTTAAAGCTGCTATTGTGGGAAACGTCCACAAGGCGGCAGCATATCTCCATTCCCAAATCTGGTTACTAGGGCAGCAGAGCCTTCCTGAAAGTCGTGTTCCCAGGTTGTAAATTAGAATGGGATATACCAGGGAAAGCCCCAATAACTTTATGTCTCATTAATTGTCGTTCGTGGTTTTAATTTTTTAAATTGGGGTAATGAGTAGAATAGTGTTTGTTCTGGGTGTACACAATCAGGTTGAATTGAACATTATATATATCTATTCATGTACAGAGCCTCTTCCCATGTAAATTACTATTATTTTTTTAATAAACTTTATTTATTTATTTATTTATTTTTGGCTGAGTTGGATCTTCGTTGCTGCATGTGGGCTTTCTCCAGTTGCGGTGAGCGGGGGCTACTCTCCGTTGCGGTGCACGGGCTTCTCACTGCAGTGGCTTCTTTTGTTGTGGAGCACGGGCTCTAGGCGTGTGGGCTTCAGTAGTTGTGGTTCATGGGCTCAGTAGTTATGGCTCATGGGCTCCAGAGCGTAGGCTCATTAGTTGTGGTGCACGAGCTTAGTTGCTCTGCAGCATGTGGCATCTTCCCAACCAGGGATCGAACCTGTGTCCCCTGCATTGGCAGGCGGATTCTTAACCACGGTGCCACCAGGCAAGCCCCCGTGTAAATTATTACAGAGCGTTCAGTAGACCTCCCTTGGTATATGGTCAGTCTTTTTGATACATGTGTTTAATATGTATTTGTATACGTATGGTAACCCTAATCTTAATGTATCCATTCCTCCCACCTTTCCTTTTAGATAACCATAGTTTGTTTTCTAAGTCTGTGAGAGTCTTTCTCTGTGGAAATATGTTCATACGTGTCAGTTGTAAGGTAACAGCTAGGAGTGATATCCCAGGTTATTTGTTGTCTGCTTTCCGACTTACCTCATGTTCTGTGATTATCTCTAGGCTCATCTATGGTGCTGCAAAGAGCAGTGTTTCATCCTTTTCCATGGCGAATATTCCATTGTGTACATGGACCACTTCTTCTTTGTGCATTCATCTGTTGATGGACATTTTGGTTACTTTCAAGTCTTGGCTATTGTAAATACTGCTGCAATACACGATTTTCCATCCTGTGTCTTTTTGATTCTGGCTTTCACAGGTGACAGGTCCAATAGTGGACCTTCCGGATCATATGGTGACTCAATTTTTACCTTTAAACGCACTGCCATTCTGTTCCTATTATATGGTTGTTACCAGTTTACATCCCACTTAGACGGAGAGGTTACACTATTCTCCACAACTTCTTCAACATCTATCGTTTGTTGAGTTTTTGCTGATGGTCATTCTGACTAGTGTGAGGTGATACCTTTGTGTAGATTGGATTTGCATGCGTCTAGTAATTCCTGATGTTTTGCGTTTATCAATGTCCTTTTCATTTTTTTTTTACGATTCAGCTAAACTTACAACTTCAAATTGCCTTCTTGAAAAATTTGGCGTGTTTGGATTTCTTTGGGCATTCCCTACCCCAGGACAGTTTTTGAGGGCATGAGACATTTACAGCCCTGCAGTCCTTGTGAATATTAGTGACCATTAGCAGTGGATTTAAAGCTGCTGTTTGAGGAAACGGCCTTAGGGTGGCAGCATTTCTACGTTGTCAACTCTGCTTGCTAGGGAAACAGAACCTTGCTGCAAGTTGTGCTTTTAGGTTGCAGATTAGAGTGGAATGTGCCAGGACAAACCCCCATAAGTTTTAGCCTCCTTAATTCTTGTTTGTGTCCTTAAGTTTTAATTTTTATCAGAGCAAATTTGATTGAAATATGTCTTTTGTTCTAGGTGTACAGAATCTTGTTCATGAACACATATACATATATCTATTTATCTTTGTGTTCTTTTCCATGTAGGTTATTACAAAGTGTTGAGTAGACCACTCTTGGTATTCCATAGGTCTTTGGGGATGATATATTTTATATGTATTAGTATATGTTTGTTAATCCCAATATCCTAATTTATCCATTCCTCACACCTTTTTATTGGCTTGACCATAAGTTTGTCTTCTCAATCTGAGATTGTCTTTCTCTATGGATATATGTTCATTTTTATGAATTTTCAGATACCATAAGTGATATCATAGGATATTTGTCTTTCGCATTCTGACTTACTTCACGTTGTGTGATTATCTCTAGGCTCATCTGTGGTGCTGCATATGCCATTCTTTTATTATTTTTCACAACTAATATTCCATTCTGTACATGTACCACTTCGTCTTTGTCCATTCATTTGTTTATGGACCTTGTTTTTGCTTCCATGTCTTGGCTATTTCAGTATTGTTGCAGTGCCTGTTTGCCTGTCTGTGACTTTCCGATTGTGGTCTTCTTAGGGTATAGGCCCACTTAGGGGTTCGGCCGCATCATATGGTAGCTCAATTTTTACCTTTTAAAGCAGCTCCATTCAGTTCTCATTAGTGCTGTTACCACTTTACATCCCACCAGCAGCTAGAAGGTACACAGTTCCCTAAAACCTCTTCAGCATTTATAGTTCGTAGACTTTTTGCTGATGGTCATTTGACTGGTGTGAGCTGAATCCTTTGTGGACGTTGGATTTGCATGCGGCTAATAATTCCTTATACTGAGCTTTAGGCATGTCCTTTTTTTTTCTTTTCCTTTTTTTTTAAAGAGTGAGTACAACTTCCGTCTTCATATTAACTTCGTGAAAAATTTGTCATGTGTTGAATTTTCTTGCCTATTCCCTACCCCTGGACATTTTTTGAGGGCATGTGTCATTTACAACCCTGCAGTCCTTGTGACTATTAAGTGACCATTAGCACTGGGTTTAAAGCTGCTGTTGTGGATAACAGCCACAAGGCGGCAGCATTATTACGTTCTCAACTCTTGTTACTAGGGCAACAGAGTCTTTTTGGAGGTAGTGTTCCGAGGTTGTAAATTAGAGTGGAATGTGCTGGGACAAGCCCCCAGAAGTTTATGTCTCCTTACTTATGTTTGTTTTTAAAATTTGATTTCTATTTCTTTTTGCAGTAAATTTGATTAGAGTGTTGTGATTGTCTGGCTGTACAGAATCTGCTCAATGATTCATACATATGTCTGTTCATCTTCGGATCCTGTTACCATGTATGTTATTACAGAACGTTGAGTAGACCTCCCTTGGTATTTGGTAGGTGTTTTGTCATTATATATTTTATATGGATTGGTGATTCTATAATGCATATAGTTTATATGTTATATGTTTATATACACTTAACATACATTAGTATATGTATGTTAGCCCCATAATCCTAATTTATCCATCCTCCCACCTTTCATTTTGGTTAACCATTAGTTTGTTTTATAAGTCTGTGAGTGTCTTTTTCTGTGGAAATATGTTCATTGGTAGCAATCTGAGGATAATGTGTATAAATGATATCATAGGATATTTGTCATTCCCTTTTGACTTACTTAACGTAATATGATTATTTCTAGGCTCATGTGTAGTCCTGAAAACGGCATTGTTCATTTTTTTTCCGAACCTACTCTTCCATTTGGTACGTATACCACTTCTTCTTTGTCCATTTATCTGTTGATGGACATTTTGTTTGCTTGCATGGCTTGGCTATTGTAAATATTTCTGCAGTGCATGTTTGCCTGTGTGTGCCTTTCCGATTCTGGTCTTCTTAGGGTATAGGCCTATTAGGGGATCGGCCGCATCATATGGTAGCTCAATTTTTACCTTTTAAACGCAGCTCCATTCTGTTCTCATGATTAGCTGTTACCAGTTTACATCCAACCAACAGCATAGTGGGTATGCATTTCTCCACCAACCCGTCAGCATTCATTGTTTGTAGACTTTTTACGGATGGCATTTTGAATATTGGGTGGCGAAATGTTTTTGTAGTTTGGATTTGCATCCAACCAATAATTCCTGACATTGAGCTTTTATTTATGTTCTTCTTTTTTTTTAAATAACAGAGTGAGTAACACTTACCTCTTCAAACAGTTTTCTTGAAAAATTTTCCGTATTATGAACTTTCTTGGCCATTACCTACCCCAGGACATTTTTGAGGAATCGTGTCATTTATGGCCCTACAATTACTGTGAATCTCAAGTGACCGTTAGCCCTGTGTTTAAAGCTGCTATTGTGGGAAACGGCCACAAGGCGGCAGCATTTCTCCATTCCCAAATCTGGTTACTAGGGCAGCAGAGCCTTCCTGAAAGTCGTGTTCCTAGGTTGTAAATTAGAATGGGATATGCCAGGGAAAACCCCAATAACTTTATGTCTCATTAATTCTTGTTCGTGGTTATAATTTTTTAAATGGGGGTAATGAGTAGAGTAGTGTTTGTTCTGGGTGTGCACAATCAGGATCAATTGAACATTATATATATCTATTCATGTAGAGAGCCTCTTCCCATGTAAATTACTATTATTTTTTTTTTTTTTAATTTATTTTATTTATTTATTTATTTTTGGCTGAGTTGGATCTTCGTTGCTGCATGTGGGCTTTCTCCAGTTGCAGTGAGTGGGGGCTACTCTCCGTTGCGGTGCACGGGCTTCTCACTGCAGTGGCTTCTCTTGTTGCGGAGCATGGGCTGTAGGCGTGCGGGCTTCAGTAGTTGTGGTGCATGGGCTCCGGAGCGTAGGCTCATTAGTTGTGGTGCACGAGCTTAGTTGCTCTGCAGCATGTGGGATCTTCCCGAACCAGGGATCGAACCTGTGTCCTCTGCATTGGCAGGCGGATTCTTAACCACGGTGCCACCAGGCAAGCCCCTGTGTAAATTATTACAGAGCGTTCAGTAGACCTCCCTTGGTATATGGTCAGTCTTTTTGATACATGTGTTTAATATGTATTTGTATACGTATGGTAACCCTAATCTTAATGTATCCATTCCTCCCACCTTTCCTTTTAGATAACCATAGTTTGTTTTCTAAGTCTGTGAGAGTCTTTCTCTGTGGAAATATGTTCATACGTGTCAGTTGTTAGGTAACAGCTAGGAGTGATATCACAGGTTATTTGTCGTCTGCTTTCCGACTTACCTCATGTTCTGTGATTATCTCTAGGCTCATCTATGGTGCTGCAAAGAGCAGTGTTTCATCCTTTTCCATGGTGAATATTCCATTGTGTACATGGACCACTTCTTCTTTGTGCATTCATCTGTTGATGGACATTTTGGTTACTTCCAAGTCTTGGCTATGGTAAATATTGATGCAGTGCAGGATTGCCAGCCTGTGTCTTTTGGATTCTGGTCTTCTCAGGGGTTAAGCCCAGCTGTGGGCCTACTAGATCATATGGCAGTTCAATTTTTACCTTTCAACGCACCTCCATTCTGTTCTCACTACTGGCTGTTAGCAGTTTACATCCCACCAGCAACTAGAGGGTACACAGATCTCTAAAACCCCTTCAGCATTTATTGTTTGTAGACTTTTTACTGATGGCATTTTGAGTAGTTGGGTGGTGATACCTTTTTGTAGTTTGGATCTGCATGCGTCTAATAATTCCCGATATAGAGCTTTTATCTACGTCCGTTTTCTTTCTTTTTTTTAAAAGTGAAACAGAGAAACTTAGCTCTTCAAATTGTTTCCTTGAAAAATGTGCCATGTTCTGTGAATTCCTGTGGCCATTACCTGCACCAGGACATTTTTTGAGGGCAGGTGTCGTTTACAGCCCTGTAGTAATTGTGACTATCACATGACCATTAGTTCTGCGTTTAAAGCTGCTGTCGCAGGGAACGGCCACAAGGGGGCAGCATTTCTATATTCCCAACTCTGGTTACTAGGGCAACAGAGCAGAGCCTTCCTGGAAGTCCTGTTTGTAGGTTGTAGAGTAGAGTGGAATGTGCCAGGACAAACCCCCAAAAACTATGTCTACTTATTTGTTGTTGGTATTCTCAGTTTAATTTTCATTTTTCTCAGAGCAAATTTGATTGCAATGTTGTGTTTGTTCTAGGTGTACAGAGTCTCTTTCATTGACTCATATATCTTTTCATGTTTGGATCCTGTTCCATATAGGTTATTACAGAATGTTGTATAGACCTCTCTTGGTATTCGGTATGTCTGATGATTATATATTTTATAAGTATTAGCATATGTCTGTTAAACCCAATATCCTCCGTTATACATTCCTCACAGCTTTCCATTTGGTTAACCACAAGCTTGTTATTTGAACGCGTGAGTGTCCTTCTCTGTGGAAATAGGTTCATTCCTATCAATTTTTAGGTAACACCTATACGTGATATCATAGGATATGTGTCTCTCGCTCTCTGACTTACTTCAAGTTGTGTGATTATCTGTAGCCTCATCTATGGTGCTGCAAACGGCATTGTTTCATTCTTTTCTGTGTCTAATATTGCATTGTGTACATGGACCACTTTTTCTTCCATTCATCTGATGATGGACATTTTTGTTGCGTCCATGTCTTGGCTATTGTAAATACTGCTGCAATACACGATTTTCCATCCTGTGTCTTTTTGATTCTGGCTTTCACAGGTGACAGGTCCAATAGTGGACCTTCCGGATCATATGGTGACTCAATTTTTACCTTTAAACGCACTGCCATTCTGTTCCTATTATTGGCTGTTACCAGTTTACATCCCACATAGACCGAGAGGTTACGCTATTCTCCACAACTTCTTCAACATCTATTGTTTGTTGACTTTTTGCTGATGGTCATTCTGACTAGTGTGAGGTGATACCTTTGTGTAGATTGGATTTGCATGCGTCTAATAATTCCTGATGTTTTGCGTTTATCAATGTCCTTTTCATTTTTTTTTACGATTCAGCTAAACTTACAACTTCAAATTGCCTTCCTGAAAAATTTGCCGCATTTGGATTTTTTTGGCCATTCCCTACCCCAGGACAGTTTTTGAGGGCATGAGTCATTTACAGCCCTGCAGTCCTTGTGAATATGAATGACCATTAGCAGTGGATTGAAAGCTGCTGTTTGAGGAAACGGCCTTAGGGTGGCAGCATTTCTACGTTGCCAACTCTGCTTGCTAGGGAAACAGAACCTTGCTGCAAGTTGTGCTTTTTGGTTGCAGATTAGAGTGGAATGTGCCAGGACAAACCCCCGTAAGTTTTAGCCTCCTTAATTCTTGTTTGTGTCCTTAAGTTTTAATTTTTATCAGAGCAAATTTGATTGAAATATGTCTTTTGTTCTAGGTGTACAGAATCTTGTTCATGAACACATATACATATATCTATTGATCTTTGTGTCCTTTTCCATGTAGGTTATTACAAATTGTTGAGTAGACCACTCTTGGTATTCCATAGGACTCTGGGGATGATATATTTTATATGTATTAGTATATGTTTGTTAACCCCAATATCCTAATTTATCCATTCCTCACACCTTTTCATTGGCTTAACCACAAGTTTGTCTTCTCAATCTGAGATTGTCTGTCTCTATGGGTATATGTTCATTTTTATGAATTTTCAGATACCATAAGTGATATCATAGGACCTTTGTCTTTCGCATTCTGACTTACTTCACGTTGTGTGATTATCTCTAGGCTCAGCTGTGGTGCTGCATATGCCATTCTTTTATTATTTTTTGCAACTAATATTCCATTCTGTACATGTACCACTTCTTCTTTGTCCAGTCATCTGTTTATGGACCTCTTTTTTGCTTCCATGTTTTGGCTATTTCAGTATTGCTGCCGTGCATGTTTGCCTGTCTGTGCCTTTCCGATTCTGGTCTTCTTAGGGTATAGGCCCATTAGGGGATCGGCCGCATCATATGGTAGCTCAATTTTTACCTTTTAAACGCAGCTCCATTCTGTTCTCATGATTAGCTGTTACCACTTTACATCCAACCATCAGCATAGTGGGTATGCATTTCTCCACCAACCCGTCAGCATTCATTGTTCGTAGACTTTTTACGGATGGCATTTTGAATATTGGGTGGTGAAATCTTTTTGTAGTTTGGATTTGCATCCAACCAATAATTCCTGATATTGAGCTTCTATCCATGTTCTTCTTTTTTTAAAACAACAGAGTGAGTAACACTTACCTCTTCAAACTGTTGTCTTGAACAATTTTCCGTGTTGTGAACTTTTTTGACCATTACCTACCCCAGGACATTTTTTGAGGACACGTGTCATTTATGGCCCTACAATTACTGTGAATCTCAAGTGACCGTTAGCCCTGTGTTTAAAGCTGCTATTGTGGGAAACGTCCACAAGGCGGCAGCATATCTCCATTCCCAAATCTGGTTACTAGGGCAGCAGAGCCTTCCTGAAAGTCGTGTTCCCAGGTTGTAAATTAGAATGGGATATACCAGGGAAAGCCCCAATAACTTTATGTCTCATTAATTGTCGTTCGTGGTTTTAATTTTTTAAATTGGGGTAATGAGTAGAATAGTGTTTGTTCTGGGTGTACACAATCAGGTTGAATTGAACATTATATATATCTATTCATGTACAGAGCCTCTTCCCATGTAAATTACTATTATTTTTTTAATAAACTTTATTTATTTATTTATTTATTTTTGGCTGAGTTGGATCTTCGTTGCTGCATGTGGGCTTTCTCCAGTTGCGGTGAGCGGGGGCTACTCTCCGTTGCGGTGCACGGGCTTCTCACTGCAGTGGCTTCTTTTGTTGTGGAGCACGGGCTCTAGGCGTGTGGGCTTCAGTAGTTGTGGTTCATGGGCTCAGTAGTTATGGCTCATGGGCTCCAGAGCGTAGGCTCATTAGTTGTGGTGCACGAGCTTAGTTGCTCTGCAGCATGTGGCATCTTCCCAACCAGGGATCGAACCTGTGTCCCCTGCATTGGCAGGCGGATTCTTAACCACGGTGCCACCAGGCAAGCCCCTGTGTAAATTATTACAGAGCGTTCAGTAGACCTCCCTTGGTATATGGTCAGTCTTTTTGATACATGTGTTTAATATGTATTTGTATACGTATGGTAACCCTAATCTTAATGTATCCATTCCTCCCACCTTTCCTTTTAGATAACCATAGTTTGTTTTCTAAGTCTGTGAGAGTCTTTCTCTGTGGAAATATGTTCATACGTGTCAGTTGTAAGGTAACAGCTAGGAGTGATATCCCAGGTTATTTGTTGTCTGCTTTCCGACTTACCTCATGTTCTGTGATTATCTCTAGGCTCATCTATGGTGCTGCAAAGAGCAGTGTTTCATCCTTTTCCATGGCGAATATTCCATTGTGTACATGGACCACTTCTTCTTTGTGCATTCATCTGTTGATGGACATTTTGGTTACTTTCAAGTCTTGGCTATTGTAAATACTGCTGCAATACACGATTTTCCATCCTGTGTCTTTTTGATTCTGGCTTTCACAGGTGACAGGTCCAATAGTGGACCTTCCGGATCATATGGTGACTCAATTTTTACCTTTAAACGCACTGCCATTCTGTTCCTATTATATGGTTGTTACCAGTTTACATCCCACTTAGACGGAGAGGTTACACTATTCTCCACAACTTCTTCAACATCTATCGTTTGTTGAGTTTTTGCTGATGGTCATTCTGACTAGTGTGAGGTGATACCTTTGTGTAGATTGGATTTGCATGCGTCTAGTAATTCCTGATGTTTTGCGTTTATCAATGTCCTTTTCATTTTTTTTTTACGATTCAGCTAAACTTACAACTTCAAATTGCCTTCTTGAAAAATTTGGCGTGTTTGGATTTCTTTGGGCATTCCCTACCCCAGGACAGTTTTTGAGGGCATGAGACATTTACAGCCCTGCAGTCCTTGTGAATATTAGTGACCATTAGCAGTGGATTTAAAGCTGCTGTTTGAGGAAACGGCCTTAGGGTGGCAGCATTTCTACGTTGTCAACTCTGCTTGCTAGGGAAACAGAACCTTGCTGCAAGTTGTGCTTTTAGGTTGCAGATTAGAGTGGAATGTGCCAGGACAAACCCCCATAAGTTTTAGCCTCCTTAATTCTTGTTTGTGTCCTTAAGTTTTAATTTTTATCAGAGCAAATTTGATTGAAATATGTCTTTTGTTCTAGGTGTACAGAATCTTGTTCATGAACACATATACATATATCTATTTATCTTTGTGTTCTTTTCCATGTAGGTTATTACAAAGTGTTGAGTAGACCACTCTTGGTATTCCATAGGTCTTTGGGGATGATATATTTTATATGTATTAGTATATGTTTGTTAATCCCAATATCCTAATTTATCCATTCCTCACACCTTTTTATTGGCTTGACCATAAGTTTGTCTTCTCAATCTGAGATTGTCTTTCTCTATGGATATATGTTCATTTTTATGAATTTTCAGATACCATAAGTGATATCATAGGATATTTGTCTTTCGCATTCTGACTTACTTCACGTTGTGTGATTATCTCTAGGCTCATCTGTGGTGCTGCATATGCCATTCTTTTATTATTTTTCACAACTAATATTCCATTCTGTACATGTACCACTTCGTCTTTGTCCATTCATTTGTTTATGGACCTTGTTTTTGCTTCCATGTCTTGGCTATTTCAGTATTGTTGCAGTGCCTGTTTGCCTGTCTGTGACTTTCCGATTGTGGTCTTCTTAGGGTATAGGCCCACTTAGGGGTTCGGCCGCATCATATGGTAGCTCAATTTTTACCTTTTAAAGCAGCTCCATTCAGTTCTCATTAGTGCTGTTACCACTTTACATCCCACCAGCAGCTAGAAGGTACACAGTTCCCTAAAACCTCTTCAGCATTTATAGTTCGTAGACTTTTTGCTGATGGTCATTTGACTGGTGTGAGCTGAATCCTTTGTGGACGTTGGATTTGCATGCGGCTAATAATTCCTTATACTGAGCTTTAGGCATGTCCTTTTTTTTTCTTTTCCTTTTTTTTTAAAGAGTGAGTACAACTTCCGTCTTCATATTAACTTCGTGAAAAATTTGTCATGTGTTGAATTTTCTTGCCTATTCCCTACCCCTGGACATTTTTTGAGGGCATGTGTCATTTACAACCCTGCAGTCCTTGTGACTATTAAGTGACCATTAGCACTGGGTTTAAAGCTGCTGTTGTGGATAACAGCCACAAGGCGGCAGCATTATTACGTTCTCAACTCTTGTTACTAGGGCAACAGAGTCTTTTTGGAGGTAGTGTTCCGAGGTTGTAAATTAGAGTGGAATGTGCTGGGACAAGCCCCCAGAAGTTTATGTCTCCTTACTTATGTTTGTTTTTAAAATTTGATTTCTATTTCTTTTTGCAGTAAATTTGATTAGAGTGTTGTGATTGTCTGGCTGTACAGAATCTGCTCAATGATTCATACATATGTCTGTTCATCTTCGGATCCTGTTACCATGTATGTTATTACAGAACGTTGAGTAGACCTCCCTTGGTATTTGGTAGGTGTTTTGTCATTATATATTTTATATGGATTGGTGATTCTATAATGCATATAGTTTATATGTTATATGTTTATATACACTTAACATACATTAGTATATGTATGTTAGCCCCATAATCCTAATTTATCCATCCTCCCACCTTTCATTTTGGTTAACCATTAGTTTGTTTTATAAGTCTGTGAGTGTCTTTTTCTGTGGAAATATGTTCATTGGTAGCAATCTGAGGATAATGTGTATAAATGATATCATAGGATATTTGTCATTCCCTTTTGACTTACTTAACGTAATATGATTATTTCTAGGCTCATGTGTAGTCCTGAAAACGGCATTGTTCATTTTTTTTCCGAACCTACTCTTCCATTTGGTACGTATACCACTTCTTCTTTGTCCATTTATCTGTTGATGGACATTTTGTTTGCTTGCATGGCTTGGCTATTGTAAATATTTCTGCAGTGCATGTTTGCCTGTGTGTGCCTTTCCGATTCTGGTCTTCTTAGGGTATAGGCCTATTAGGGGATCGGCCGCATCATATGGTAGCTCAATTTTTACCTTTTAAACGCAGCTCCATTCTGTTCTCATGATTAGCTGTTACCAGTTTACATCCAACCAACAGCATAGTGGGTATGCATTTCTCCACCAACCCGTCAGCATTCATTGTTTGTAGACTTTTTACGGATGGCATTTTGAATATTGGGTGGCGAAATGTTTTTGTAGTTTGGATTTGCGTCCAACCAATAATTCCTGACATTGAGCTTTTATTTATGTTCTTCTTTTTTTTTAAATAACAGAGTGAGTAACACTTACCTCTTCAAACAGTTTTCTTGAAAAATTTTCCGTATTATGAACTTTCTTGGCCATTACCTACCCCAGGACATTTTTGAGGAATCGTGTCATTTATGGCCCTACAATTACTGTGAATCTCAAGTGACCGTTAGCCCTGTGTTTAAAGCTGCTATTGTGGGAAACGGCCACAAGGCGGCAGCATTTCTCCATTCCCAAATCTGGTTACTAGGGCAGCAGAGCCTTCCTGAAAGTCGTGTTCCTAGGTTGTAAATTAGAATGGGATATGCCAGGGAAAACCCCAATAACTTTATGTCTCATTAATTCTTGTTCGTGGTTATAATTTTTTAAATGGGGGTAATGAGTAGAGTAGTGTTTGTTCTGGGTGTGCACAATCAGGATCAATTGAACATTATATATATCTATTCATGTAGAGAGCCTCTTCCCATGTAAATTACTATTATTTTTTTTTTTATAAATTTATTTTATTTATTTATTTATTTTTGGCTGAGTTGGATCTTCGTTGCTGCATGTGGGCTTTCTCCAGTTGCAGTGAGCGGGGGCTACTCTCCGTTGCGGTGCACGGGCTTCTCACTGCAGTGGCTTCTCTTGTTGCGGAGCATGGGCTGTAGGCGTGCGGGCTTCAGTAGTTGTGGTGCATGGGCTCCGGAGCGTAGGCTCATTAGTTGTGGTGCACGAGCTTAGTTGCTCTGCAGCATGTGGGATCTTCCCGAACCAGGGATCGAACCTGTGTCCTCTGCATTGGCAGGCGGATTCTTAACCACGGTGCCACCAGGCAAGCCCCTGTGTAAATTATTACAGAGCGTTCAGTAGACCTCCCTTGGTATATGGTCAGTCTTTTTGATACATGTGTTTAATATGTATTTGTATACGTATGGTAACCCTAATCTTAATGTATCCATTCCTCCCACCTTTCCTTTTAGATAACCATAGTTTGTTTTCTAAGTCTGTGAGAGTCTTTCTCTGTGGAAATATGTTCATACGTGTCAGTTGTTAGGTAACAGCTAGGAGTGATATCACAGGTTATTTGTCGTCTGCTTTCCGACTTACCTCATGTTCTGTGATTATCTCTAGGCTCATCTATGGTGCTGCAAAGAGCAGTGTTTCATCCTTTTCCATGGTGAATATTCCATTGTGTACATGGACCACTTCTTCTTTGTGCATTCATCTGTTGATGGACATTTTGGTTACTTCCAAGTCTTGGCTATGGTAAATATTGATGCAGTGCAGGATTGCCAGCCTGTGTCTTTTGGATTCTGGTCTTCTCAGGGGTTAAGCCCAGCTGTGGGCCTACTAGATCATATGGCAGTTCAATTTTTACCTTTCAACGCACCTCCATTCTGTTCTCACTACTGGCTGTTAGCAGTTTACATCCCACCAGCAACTAGAGGGTACACAGATCTCTAAAACCCCCTCAGCATTTATTGTTTGTAGACTTTTTACTGATGGCATTTTGAGTAGTTGGGTGGTGATACCTTTTTGTAGTTTGGATCTGCATGCGTCTAATAATTCCCGATATAGAGCTTTTATCTACGTCCGTTTTCTTTCTTTTTTTTAAAAGTGAAACAGAGAAACTTAGCTCTTCAAATTGTTTCCTTGAAAAATGTGCCATGTTCTGTGAATTCCTGTGGCCATTACCTGCACCAGGACATTTTTTGAGGGCAGGTGTCGTTTACAGCCCTGTAGTAATTGTGACTATCACATGACCATTAGTTCTGCGTTTAAAGCTGCTGTCGCAGGGAACGGCCACAAGGGGGCAGCATTTCTATATTCCCAACTCTGGTTACTAGGGCAACAGAGCAGAGCCTTCCTGGAAGTCCTGTTTGTAGGTTGTAGAGTAGAGTGGAATGTGCCAGGACAAACCCCCAAAAACTATGTCTACTTATTTGTTGTTGGTATTCTCAGTTTAATTTTCATTTTTCTCAGAGCAAATTTGATTGCAATGTTGTGTTTGTTCTAGGTGTACAGAGTCTCTTTCATTGATTCATATATCTTTTCATGTTTGGATCCTGTTCCATATAGGTTATTACAGAATGTTGTATAGACCTCTCTTGGTATTCGGTATGTCTGATGATTATATATTTTATAAGTATTAGCATATGTCTGTTAAACCCAATATCCTCCGTTATACATTCCTCACAGCTTTCCATTTGGTTAACCACAAGCTTGTTATTTGAACGCGTGAGTGTCCTTCTCTGTGGAAATAGGTTCATTCCTATCAATTTTTAGGTAACACCTATACGTGATATCATAGGATATGTGTCTCTCGCTCTCTGACTTACTTCAAGTTGTGTGATTATCTGTAGCCTCATCTATGGTGCTGCAAACGGCATTGTTTCATTCTTTTCTGTGTCTAATATTGCATTGTGTACATGGACCACTTTTTCTTCCATTCATCTGATGATGGACATTTTTGTTGCGTCCATGTCTTGGCTATTGTAAATACTGCTGCAATACACGATTTTCCATCCTGTGTCTTTTTGATTCTGGCTTTCACAGGTGACAGGTCCAATAGTGGACCTTCCGGATCATATGGTGACTCAATTTTTACCTTTAAACGCACTGCCATTCTGTTCCTATTATATGGTTGTTACCAGTTTACATCCCACTTAGACGGAGAGGTTACACTATTCTCCACAACTTCTTCAACATCTATCGTTTGTTGAGTTTTTGCTGATGGTCATTCTGACTAGTGTGAGGTGATACCTTTGTGTAGATTGGATTTGCATGCGTCTAGTAATTCCTGATGTTTTGCGTTTATCAATGTCCTTTTCATTTTTTTTTTACGATTCAGCTAAACTTACAACTTCAAATTGCCTTCTTGAAAAATTTGGCGTGTTTGGATTTCTTTGGGCATTCCCTACCCCAGGACAGTTTTTGAGGGCATGAGACATTTACAGCCCTGCAGTCCTTGTGAATATTAGTGACCATTAGCAGTGGATTTAAAGCTGCTGTTTGAGGAAACGGCCTTAGGGTGGCAGCATTTCTACGTTGTCAACTCTGCTTGCTAGGGAAACAGAACCTTGCTGCAAGTTGTGCTTTTAGGTTGCAGATTAGAGTGGAATGTGCCAGGACAAACCCCCATAAGTTTTAGCCTCCTTAATTCTTGTTTGTGTCCTTAAGTTTTAATTTTTATCAGAGCAAATTTGATTGAAATATGTCTTTTGTTCTAGGTGTACAGAATCTTGTTCATGAACACATATACATATATCTATTTATCTTTGTGTTCTTTTCCATGTAGGTTATTACAAAGTGTTGAGTAGACCACTCTTGGTATTCCATAGGTCTTTGGGGATGATATATTTTATATGTATTAGTATATGTTTGTTAATCCCAATATCCTAATTTATCCATTCCTCACACCTTTTTATTGGCTTGACCATAAGTTTGTCTTCTCAATCTGAGATTGTCTTTCTCTATGGATATATGTTCATTTTTATGAATTTTCAGATACCATAAGTGATATCATAGGATATTTGTCTTTCGCATTCTGACTTACTTCACGTTGTGTGATTATCTCTAGGCTCATCTGTGGTGCTGCATATGCCATTCTTTTATTATTTTTCACAACTGATATTCCATTCTGTACATGTACCACTTCGTCTTTGTCCATTCATTTGTTTATGGACCTTGTTTTTGCTTCCATGTCTTGGCTATTTCAGTATTGTTGCAGTGCCTGTTTGCCTGTCTGTGACTTTCCGATTGTGGTCTTCTTAGGGTATAGGCCCACTTAGGGGTTCGGCCGCATCATATGGTAGCTCAATTTTTACCTTTTAAAGCAGCTCCATTCAGTTCTCATTAGTGCTGTTACCACTTTACATCCCACCAGCAGCTAGAAGGTACACAGTTCCCTAAAACCTCTTCAGCATTTATAGTTCGTAGACTTTTTGCTGATGGTCATTTGACTGGTGTGAGCTGAATCCTTTGTGGACGTTGGATTTGCATGCGGCTAATAATTCCTTATACTGAGCTTTAGGCATGTCCTTTTTTTTTCTTTTCCTTTTTTTTTAAAGAGTGAGTACAACTTCCGTCTTCATATTAACTTCGTGAAAAATTTGTCATGTGTTGAATTTTCTTGCCTATTCCCTACCCCTGGACATTTTTTGAGGGCATGTGTCATTTACAACCCTGCAGTCCTTGTGACTATTAAGTGACCATTAGCACTGGGTTTAAAGCTGCTGTTGTGGAAAACAGCCACAAGGCGGCAGCATTATTACGTTCTCAACTCTTGTTACTAGGGCAACAGAGTCTTTTTGGAGGTAGTGTTCCGAGGTTGTAAATTAGAGTGGAATGTGCTGGGACAAGCCCCCAGAAGTTTATGTCTCCTTACTTATGTTTGTTTTTAAAATTTGATTTCTATTTCTTTTTGCAGTAAATTTGATTAGAGTGTTGTGATTGTCTGGCTGTACAGAATCTGCTCAATGATTCATACATATGTCTGTTCATCTTCGGATCCTGTTACCATGTATGTTATTACAGAACGTTGAGTAGACCTCCCTTGGTATTTGGTAGGTGTTTTGTCATTATATATTTTATATGGATTGGTGATTCTATAATGCATATAGTTTATATGTTATATGTTTATATACACTTAACATACATTAGTATATGTATGTTAGCCCCATAATCCTAATTTATCCATCCTCCCACCTTTCATTTTGGTTAACCATTAGTTTGTTTTATAAGTCTGTGAGTGTCTTTTTCTGTGGAAATATGTTCATTGGTAGCAATCTGAGGATAATGTGTATAAATGATATCATAGGATATTTGTCATTCCCTTTTGACTTACTTAACGTAATATGATTATTTCTAGGCTCATGTGTAGTCCTGAAAACGGCATTGTTCATTTTTTTTCCGAACCTACTCTTCCATTTGGTACGTATACCACTTCTTCTTTGTCCATTTATCTGTTGATGGACATTTTGTTTGCTTGCATGGCTTGGCTATTGTAAATATTTCTGCAGTGCATGTTTGCCTGTGTGTGCCTTTCCGATTCTGGTCTTCTTAGGGTATAGGCCTATTAGGGGATCGGCCGCATCATATGGTAGCTCAATTTTTACCTTTTAAACGCAGCTCCATTCTGTTCTCATGATTAGCTGTTACCAGTTTACATCCAACCAACAGCATAGTGGGTATGCATTTCTCCACCAACCCGTCAGCATTCATTGTTTGTAGACTTTTTACGGATGGCATTTTGAATATTGGGTGGCGAAATGTTTTTGTAGTTTGGATTTGCGTCCAACCAATAATTCCTGACATTGAGCTTTTATTTATGTTCTTCTTTTTTTTTAAATAACAGAGTGAGTAACACTTACCTCTTCAAACAGTTTTCTTGAAAAATTTTCCGTATTATGAACTTTCTTGGCCATTACCTACCCCAGGACATTTTTGAGGAATCGTGTCATTTATGGCCCTACAATTACTGTGAATCTCAAGTGACCGTTAGCCCTGTGTTTAAAGCTGCTATTGTGGGAAACGGCCACAAGGCGGCAGCATTTCTCCATTCCCAAATCTGGTTACTAGGGCAGCAGAGCCTTCCTGAAAGTCGTGTTCCTAGGTTGTAAATTAGAATGGGATATGCCAGGGAAAACCCCAATAACTTTATGTCTCATTAATTCTTGTTCGTGGTTATAATTTTTTAAATGGGGGTAATGAGTAGAGTAGTGTTTGTTCTGGGTGTGCACAATCAGGATCAATTGAACATTATATATATCTATTCATGTAGAGAGCCTCTTCCCATGTAAATTACTATTATTTTTTTTTTTTTAATTTATTTTATTTATTTATTTATTTTTGGCTGAGTTGGATCTTCGTTGCTGCATGTGGGCTTTCTCCAGTTGCAGTGAGTGGGGGCTACTCTCCGTTGCGGTGCACGGGCTTCTCACTGCAGTGGCTTCTCTTGTTGCGGAGCATGGGCTGTAGGCGTGCGGGCTTCAGTAGTTGTGGTGCATGGGCTCCGGAGCGTAGGCTCATTAGTTGTGGTGCACGAGCTTAGTTGCTCTGCAGCATGTGGGATCTTCCCGAACCAGGGATCGAACCTGTGTCCTCTGCATTGGCAGGCGGATTCTTAACCACGGTGCCACCAGGCAAGCCCCTGTGTAAATTATTACAGAGCGTTCAGTAGACCTCCCTTGGTATATGGTCAGTCTTTTTGATACATGTGTTTAATATGTATTTGTATACGTATGGTAACCCTAATCTTAATGTATCCATTCCTCCCACCTTTCCTTTTAGATAACCATAGTTTGTTTTCTAAGTCTGTGAGAGTCTTTCTCTGTGGAAATATGTTCATACGTGTCAGTTGTTAGGTAACAGCTAGGAGTGATATCACAGGTTATTTGTCGTCTGCTTTCCGACTTACCTCATGTTCTGTGATTATCTCTAGGCTCATCTATGGTGCTGCAAAGAGCAGTGTTTCATCCTTTTCCATGGTGAATATTCCATTGTGTACATGGACCACTTCTTCTTTGTGCATTCATCTGTTGATGGACATTTTGGTTACTTCCAAGTCTTGGCTATGGTAAATATTGATGCAGTGCAGGATTGCCAGCCTGTGTCTTTTGGATTCTGGTCTTCTCAGGGGTTAAGCCCAGCTGTGGGCCTACTAGATCATATGGCAGTTCAATTTTTACCTTTCAACGCACCTCCATTCTGTTCTCACTACTGGCTGTTAGCAGTTTACATCCCACCAGCAACTAGAGGGTACACAGATCTCTAAAACCCCTTCAGCATTTATTGTTTGTAGACTTTTTACTGATGGCATTTTGAGTAGTTGGGTGGTGATACCTTTTTGTAGTTTGGATCTGCATGCGTCTAATAATTCCCGATATAGAGCTTTTATCTACGTCCGTTTTCTTTCTTTTTTTTAAAAGTGAAACAGAGAAACTTAGCTCTTCAAATTGTTTCCTTGAAAAATGTGCCATGTTCTGTGAATTCCTGTGGCCATTACCTGCACCAGGACATTTTTTGAGGGCAGGTGTCGTTTACAGCCCTGTAGTAATTGTGACTATCACATGACCATTAGTTCTGCGTTTAAAGCTGCTGTCGCAGGGAACGGCCACAAGGGGGCAGCATTTCTATATTCCCAACTCTGGTTACTAGGGCAACAGAGCAGAGCCTTCCTGGAAGTCCTGTTTGTAGGTTGTAGAGTAGAGTGGAATGTGCCAGGACAAACCCCCAAAAACTATGTCTACTTATTTGTTGTTGGTATTCTCAGTTTAATTTTCATTTTTCTCAGAGCAAATTTGATTGCAATGTTGTGTTTGTTCTAGGTGTACAGAGTCTCTTTCATTGACTCATATATCTTTTCATGTTTGGATCCTGTTCCATATAGGTTATTACAGAATGTTGTATAGACCTCTCTTGGTATTCGGTATGTCTGATGATTATATATTTTATAAGTATTAGCATATGTCTGTTAAACCCAATATCCTCCGTTATACATTCCTCACAGCTTTCCATTTGGTTAACCACAAGCTTGTTATTTGAACGCGTGAGTGTCCTTCTCTGTGGAAATAGGTTCATTCCTATCAATTTTTAGGTAACACCTATACGTGATATCATAGGATATGTGTCTCTCGCTCTCTGACTTACTTCAAGTTGTGTGATTATCTGTAGCCTCATCTATGGTGCTGCAAACGGCATTGTTTCATTCTTTTCTGTGTCTAATATTGCATTGTGTACATGGACCACTTTTTCTTCCATTCATCTGATGATGGACATTTTTGTTGCGTCCATGTCTTGGCTATTGTAAATACTGCTGCAATACACGATTTTCCATCCTGTGTCTTTTTGATTCTGGCTTTCACAGGTGACAGGTCCAATAGTGGACCTTCCGGATCATATGGTGACTCAATTTTTACCTTTAAACGCACTGCCATTCTGTTCCTATTATATGGTTGTTACCAGTTTACATCCCACTTAGACGGAGAGGTTACACTATTCTCCACAACTTCTTCAACATCTATCGTTTGTTGAGTTTTTGCTGATGGTCATTCTGACTAGTGTGAGGTGATACCTTTGTGTAGATTGGATTTGCATGCGTCTAGTAATTCCTGATGTTTTGCGTTTATCAATGTCCTTTTCATTTTTTTTTTACGATTCAGCTAAACTTACAACTTCAAATTGCCTTCTTGAAAAATTTGGCGTGTTTGGATTTCTTTGGGCATTCCCTACCCCAGGACAGTTTTTGAGGGCATGAGACATTTACAGCCCTGCAGTCCTTGTGAATATTAGTGACCATTAGCAGTGGATTTAAAGCTGCTGTTTGAGGAAACGGCCTTAGGGTGGCAGCATTTCTACGTTGTCAACTCTGCTTGCTAGGGAAACAGAACCTTGCTGCAAGTTGTGCTTTTAGGTTGCAGATTAGAGTGGAATGTGCCAGGACAAACCCCCATAAGTTTTAGCCTCCTTAATTCTTGTTTGTGTCCTTAAGTTTTAATTTTTATCAGAGCAAATTTGATTGAAATATGTCTTTTGTTCTAGGTGTACAGAATCTTGTTCATGAACACATATACATATATCTATTTATCTTTGTGTTCTTTTCCATGTAGGTTATTACAAAGTGTTGAGTAGACCACTCTTGGTATTCCATAGGTCTTTGGGGATGATATATTTTATATGTATTAGTATATGTTTGTTAATCCCAATATCCTAATTTATCCATTCCTCACACCTTTTTATTGGCTTGACCATAAGTTTGTCTTCTCAATCTGAGATTGTCTTTCTCTATGGATATATGTTCATTTTTATGAATTTTCAGATACCATAAGTGATATCATAGGATATTTGTCTTTCGCATTCTGACTTACTTCACGTTGTGTGATTATCTCTAGGCTCATCTGTGGTGCTGCATATGCCATTCTTTTATTATTTTTCACAACTAATATTCCATTCTGTACATGTACCACTTCGTCTTTGTCCATTCATTTGTTTATGGACCTTGTTTTTGCTTCCATGTCTTGGCTATTTCAGTATTGTTGCAGTGCCTGTTTGCCTGTCTGTGACTTTCCGATTGTGGTCTTCTTAGGGTATAGGCCCACTTAGGGGTTCGGCCGCATCATATGGTAGCTCAATTTTTACCTTTTAAAGCAGCTCCATTCAGTTCTCATTAGTGCTGTTACCACTTTACATCCCACCAGCAGCTAGAAGGTACACAGTTCCCTAAAACCTCTTCAGCATTTATAGTTCGTAGACTTTTTGCTGATGGTCATTTGACTGGTGTGAGCTGAATCCTTTGTGGACGTTGGATTTGCATGCGGCTAATAATTCCTTATACTGAGCTTTAGGCATGTCCTTTTTTTTTCTTTTCCTTTTTTTTTAAAGAGTGAGTACAACTTCCGTCTTCATATTAACTTCGTGAAAAATTTGTCATGTGTTGAATTTTCTTGCCTATTCCCTACCCCTGGACATTTTTTGAGGGCATGTGTCATTTACAACCCTGCAGTCCTTGTGACTATTAAGTGACCATTAGCACTGGGTTTAAAGCTGCTGTTGTGGAAAACAGCCACAAGGCGGCAGCATTATTACGTTCTCAACTCTTGTTACTAGGGCAACAGAGTCTTTTTGGAGGTAGTGTTCCGAGGTTGTAAATTAGAGTGGAATGTGCTGGGACAAGCCCCCAGAAGTTTATGTCTCCTTACTTATGTTTGTTTTTAAAATTTGATTTCTATTTCTTTTTGCAGTAAATTTGATTAGAGTGTTGTGATTGTCTGGCTGTACAGAATCTGCTCAATGATTCATACATATGTCTGTTCATCTTCGGATCCTGTTACCATGTATGTTATTACAGAACGTTGAGTAGACCTCCCTTGGTATTTGGTAGGTGTTTTGTCATTATATATTTTATATGGATTGGTGATTCTATAATGCATATAGTTTATATGTTATATGTTTATATACACTTAACATACATTAGTATATGTATGTTAGCCCCATAATCCTAATTTATCCATCCTCCCACCTTTCATTTTGGTTAACCATTAGTTTGTTTTATAAGTCTGTGAGTGTCTTTTTCTGTGGAAATATGTTCATTGGTAGCAATCTGAGGATAATGTGTATAAATGATATCATAGGATATTTGTCATTCCCTTTTGACTTACTTAACGTAATATGATTATTTCTAGGCTCATGTGTAGTCCTGAAAACGGCATTGTTCATTTTTTTTCCGAACCTACTCTTCCATTTGGTACGTATACCACTTCTTCTTTGTCCATTTATCTGTTGATGGACATTTTGTTTGCTTGCATGGCTTGGCTATTGTAAATATTTCTGCAGTGCATGTTTGCCTGTGTGTGCCTTTCCGATTCTGGTCTTCTTAGGGTATAGGCCTATTAGGGGATCGGCCGCATCATATGGTAGCTCAATTTTTACCTTTTAAACGCAGCTCCATTCTGTTCTCATGATTAGCTGTTACCAGTTTACATCCAACCAACAGCATAGTGGGTATGCATTTCTCCACCAACCCGTCAGCATTCATTGTTTGTAGACTTTTTACGGATGGCATTTTGAATATTGGGTGGCGAAATGTTTTTGTAGTTTGGATTTGCGTCCAACCAATAATTCCTGACATTGAGCTTTTATTTATGTTCTTCTTTTTTTTTAAATAACAGAGTGAGTAACACTTACCTCTTCAAACAGTTTTCTTGAAAAATTTTCCGTATTATGAACTTTCTTGGCCATTACCTACCCCAGGACATTTTTGAGGAATCGTGTCATTTATGGCCCTACAATTACTGTGAATCTCAAGTGACCGTTAGCCCTGTGTTTAAAGCTGCTATTGTGGGAAACGGCCACAAGGCGGCAGCATTTCTCCATTCCCAAATCTGGTTACTAGGGCAGCAGAGCCTTCCTGAAAGTCGTGTTCCTAGGTTGTAAATTAGAATGGGATATGCCAGGGAAAACCCCAATAACTTTATGTCTCATTAATTCTTGTTCGTGGTTATAATTTTTTAAATGGGGGTAATGAGTAGAGTAGTGTTTGTTCTGGGTGTGCACAATCAGGATCAATTGAACATTATATATATCTATTCATGTAGAGAGCCTCTTCCCATGTAAATTACTATTATTTTTTTTTTTTTTAATTTATTTTATTTATTTATTTATTTTTGGCTGAGTTGGATCTTCGTTGCTGCATGTGGGCTTTCTCCAGTTGCAGTGAGTGGGGGCTACTCTCCGTTGCGGTGCACGGGCTTCTCACTGCAGTGGCTTCTCTTGTTGCGGAGCATGGGCTGTAGGCGTGCGGGCTTCAGTAGTTGTGGTGCATGGGCTCCGGAGCGTAGGCTCATTAGTTGTGGTGCACGAGCTTAGTTGCTCTGCAGCATGTGGGATCTTCCCGAACCAGGGATCGAACCTGTGTCCTCTGCATTGGCAGGCGGATTCTTAACCACGGTGCCACCAGGCAAGCCCCTGTGTAAATTATTACAGAGCGTTCAGTAGACCTCCCTTGGTATATGGTCAGTCTTTTTGATACATGTGTTTAATATGTATTTGTATACGTATGGTAACCCTAATCTTAATGTATCCATTCCTCCCACCTTTCCTTTTAGATAACCATAGTTTGTTTTCTAAGTCTGTGAGAGTCTTTCTCTGTGGAAATATGTTCATACGTGTCAGTTGTTAGGTAACAGCTAGGAGTGATATCACAGGTTATTTGTCGTCTGCTTTCCGACTTACCTCATGTTCTGTGATTATCTCTAGGCTCATCTATGGTGCTGCAAAGAGCAGTGTTTCATCCTTTTCCATGGTGAATATTCCATTGTGTACATGGACCACTTCTTCTTTGTGCATTCATCTGTTGATGGACATTTTGGTTACTTCCAAGTCTTGGCTATGGTAAATATTGATGCAGTGCAGGATTGCCAGCCTGTGTCTTTTGGATTCTGGTCTTCTCAGGGGTTAAGCCCAGCTGTGGGCCTACTAGATCATATGGCAGTTCAATTTTTACCTTTCAACGCACCTCCATTCTGTTCTCACTACTGGCTGTTAGCAGTTTACATCCCACCAGCAACTAGAGGGTACACAGATCTCTAAAACCCCTTCAGCATTTATTGTTTGTAGACTTTTTACTGATGGCATTTTGAGTAGTTGGGTGGTGATACCTTTTTGTAGTTTGGATCTGCATGCGTCTAATAATTCCCGATATAGAGCTTTTATCTACGTCCGTTTTCTTTCTTTTTTTTAAAAGTGAAACAGAGAAACTTAGCTCTTCAAATTGTTTCCTTGAAAAATGTGCCATGTTCTGTGAATTCCTGTGGCCATTACCTGCACCAGGACATTTTTTGAGGGCAGGTGTCGTTTACAGCCCTGTAGTAATTGTGACTATCACATGACCATTAGTTCTGCGTTTAAAGCTGCTGTCGCAGGGAACGGCCACAAGGGGGCAGCATTTCTATATTCCCAACTCTGGTTACTAGGGCAACAGAGCAGAGCCTTCCTGGAAGTCCTGTTTGTAGGTTGTAGAGTAGAGTGGAATGTGCCAGGACAAACCCCCAAAAACTATGTCTACTTATTTGTTGTTGGTATTCTCAGTTTAATTTTCATTTTTCTCAGAGCAAATTTGATTGCAATGTTGTGTTTGTTCTAGGTGTACAGAGTCTCTTTCATTGACTCATATATCTTTTCATGTTTGGATCCTGTTCCATATAGGTTATTACAGAATGTTGTATAGACCTCTCTTGGTATTCGGTATGTCTGATGATTATATATTTTATAAGTATTAGCATATGTCTGTTAAACCCAATATCCTCCGTTATACATTCCTCACAGCTTTCCATTTGGTTAACCACAAGCTTGTTATTTGAACGCGTGAGTGTCCTTCTCTGTGGAAATAGGTTCATTCCTATCAATTTTTAGGTAACACCTATACGTGATATCATAGGATATGTGTCTCTCGCTCTCTGACTTACTTCAAGTTGTGTGATTATCTGTAGCCTCATCTATGGTGCTGCAAACGGCATTGTTTCATTCTTTTCTGTGTCTAATATTGCATTGTGTACAGGGACCACTTTTTCTTCCATTCATCTGATGATGGACATTTTTGTTGCGTCCATGTCTTGGCTATTGTAAATACTGCTGCAATACACGATTTTCCATCCTGTGTCTTTTTGATTCTGGCTTTCACAGGTGACAGGTCCAATAGTGGACCTTCCGGATCATATGGTGACTCAATTTTTACCTTTAAACGCACTGCCATTCTGTTCCTATTATTGGCTGTTACCAGTTTACATCCCACATAGACCGAGAGGTTACGCTATTCTCCACAACTTCTTCAACATCTATTGTTTGTTGACTTTTTGCTGATGGTCATTCTGACTAGTGTGAGGTGATACCTTTGTGTAGATTGGATTTGCATGCGTCTAATAATTCCTGATGTTTTGCGTTTATCAATGTCCTTTTCATTTTTTTTTACGATTCAGCTAAACTTACAACTTCAAATTGCCTTCCTGAAAAATTTGCCGCATTTGGATTTTTTTGGCCATTCCCTACCCCAGGACAGTTTTTGAGGGCATGAGTCATTTACAGCCCTGCAGTCCTTGTGAATATGAATGACCATTAGCAGTGGATTTAAAGCTGCTGTTTGAGGAAACGGCCTTAGGGTGGCAGCATTTCTACGTTGCCAACTCTGCTTGCTAGGGAAACAGAACCTTGCTGCAAGTTGTGCTTTTTGGTTGCAGATTAGAGTGGAATGTGCCAGGACAAACCCCCGTAAGTTTTAGCCTCCTTAATTCTTGTTTGTGTCCTTAAGTTTTAATTTTTATCAGAGCAAATTTGATTGAAATATGTCTTTTGTTCTAGGTGTACAGAATCTTGTTCATGAACACATATACATATATCTATTGATCTTTGTGTCCTTTTCCATGTAGGTTATTACAAATTGTTGAGTAGACCACTCTTGGTATTCCATAGGACTCTGGGGATGATATATTTTATATGTATTAGTATATGTTTGTTAACCCCAATATCCTAATTTATCCATTCCTCACACCTTTTCATTGGCTTAACCACAAGTTTGTCTTCTCAATCTGAGATTGTCTGTCTCTATGGGTATATGTTCATTTTTATGAATTTTCAGATACCATAAGTGATATCATAGGACCTTTGTCTTTCGCATTCTGACTTACTTCACGTTGTGTGATTATCTCTAGGCTCAGCTGTGGTGCTGCATATGCCATTCTTTTATTATTTTTTGCAACTAATATTCCATTCTGTACATGTACCACTTCTTCTTTGTCCAGTCATCTGTTTATGGACCTCTTTTTTGCTTCCATGTTTTGGCTATTTCAGTATTGCTGCCGTGCATGTTTGCCTGTCTGTGCCTTTCCGATTCTGGTCTTCTTAGGGTATAGGCCCATTAGGGGATCGGCCGCATCATATGGTAGCTCAATTTTTACCTTTTAAACGCAGCTCCATTCTGTTCTCATGATTAGCTGTTACCACTTTACATCCAACCATCAGCATAGTGGGTATGCATTTCTCCACCAACCCGTCAGCATTCATTGTTCGTAGACTTTTTACGGATGGCATTTTGAATATTGGGTGGTGAAATCTTTTTGTAGTTTGGATTTGCATCCAACCAATAATTCCTGATATTGAGCTTCTATCCATGTTCTTCTTTTTTTAAAACAACAGAGTGAGTAACACTTACCTCTTCAAACTGTTGTCTTGAACAATTTTCCGTGTTGTGAACTTTTTTGACCATTACCTACCCCAGGACATTTTTTGAGGACACGTGTCATTTATGGCCCTACAATTACTGTGAATCTCAAGTGACCGTTAGCCCTGTGTTTAAAGCTGCTATTGTGGGAAACGTCCACAAGGCGGCAGCATATCTCCATTCCCAAATCTGGTTACTAGGGCAGCAGAGCCTTCCTGAAAGTCGTGTTCCCAGGTTGTAAATTAGAATGGGATATACCAGGGAAAGCCCCAATAACTTTATGTCTCATTAATTGTCGTTCGTGGTTTTAATTTTTTAAATTGGGGTAATGAGTAGAATAGTGTTTGTTCTGGGTGTACACAATCAGGTTGAATTGAACATTATATATATCTATTCATGTACAGAGCCTCTTCCCATGTAAATTACTATTATTTTTTTAATAAACTTTATTTATTTATTTATTTATTTTTGGCTGAGTTGGATCTTCGTTGCTGCATGTGGGCTTTCTCCAGTTGCGGTGAGCGGGGGCTACTCTCCGTTGCGGTGCACGGGCTTCTCACTGCAGTGGCTTCTTTTGTTGTGGAGCACGGGCTCTAGGCGTGTGGGCTTCAGTAGTTGTGGTTCATGGGCTCAGTAGTTATGGCTCATGGGCTCCAGAGCGTAGGCTCATTAGTTGTGGTGCACGAGCTTAGTTGCTCTGCAGCATGTGGCATCTTCCCAACCAGGGATCGAACCTGTGTCCCCTGCATTGGCAGGCGGATTCTTAACCACGGTGCCACCAGGCAAGCCCCCGTGTAAATTATTACAGAGCGTTCAGTAGACCTCCCTTGGTATATGGTCAGTCTTTTTGATACATGTGTTTAATATGTATTTGTATACGTATGGTAACCCTAATCTTAATGTATCCATTCCTCCCACCTTTCCTTTTAGATAACCATAGTTTGTTTTCTAAGTCTGTGAGAGTCTTTCTCTGTGGAAATATGTTCATACGTGTCAGTTGTAAGGTAACAGCTAGGAGTGATATCCCAGGTTATTTGTTGTCTGCTTTCCGACTTACCTCATGTTCTGTGATTATCTCTAGGCTCATCTATGGTGCTGCAAAGAGCAGTGTTTCATCCTTTTCCATGGCGAATATTCCATTGTGTACATGGACCACTTCTTCTTTGTGCATTCATCTGTTGATGGACATTTTGGTTACTTTCAAGTCTTGGCTATTGTAAATACTGCTGCAATACACGATTTTCCATCCTGTGTCTTTTTGATTCTGGCTTTCACAGGTGACAGGTCCAATAGTGGACCTTCCGGATCATATGGTGACTCAATTTTTACCTTTAAACGCACTGCCATTCTGTTCCTATTATATGGTTGTTACCAGTTTACATCCCACTTAGACGGAGAGGTTACACTATTCTCCACAACTTCTTCAACATCTATCGTTTGTTGAGTTTTTGCTGATGGTCATTCTGACTAGTGTGAGGTGATACCTTTGTGTAGATTGGATTTGCATGCGTCTAGTAATTCCTGATGTTTTGCGTTTATCAATGTCCTTTTCATTTTTTTTTTACGATTCAGCTAAACTTACAACTTCAAATTGCCTTCTTGAAAAATTTGGCGTGTTTGGATTTCTTTGGGCATTCCCTACCCCAGGACAGTTTTTGAGGGCATGAGACATTTACAGCCCTGCAGTCCTTGTGAATATTAGTGACCATTAGCAGTGGATTTAAAGCTGCTGTTTGAGGAAACGGCCTTAGGGTGGCAGCATTTCTACGTTGTCAACTCTGCTTGCTAGGGAAACAGAACCTTGCTGCAAGTTGTGCTTTTAGGTTGCAGATTAGAGTGGAATGTGCCAGGACAAACCCCCATAAGTTTTAGCCTCCTTAATTCTTGTTTGTGTCCTTAAGTTTTAATTTTTATCAGAGCAAATTTGATTGAAATATGTCTTTTGTTCTAGGTGTACAGAATCTTGTTCATGAACACATATACATATATCTATTTATCTTTGTGTTCTTTTCCATGTAGGTTATTACAAAGTGTTGAGTAGACCACTCTTGGTATTCCATAGGTCTTTGGGGATGATATATTTTATATGTATTAGTATATGTTTGTTAATCCCAATATCCTAATTTATCCATTCCTCACACCTTTTTATTGGCTTGACCATAAGTTTGTCTTCTCAATCTGAGATTGTCTTTCTCTATGGATATATGTTCATTTTTATGAATTTTCAGATACCATAAGTGATATCATAGGATATTTGTCTTTCGCATTCTGACTTACTTCACGTTGTGTGATTATCTCTAGGCTCATCTGTGGTGCTGCATATGCCATTCTTTTATTATTTTTCACAACTAATATTCCATTCTGTACATGTACCACTTCGTCTTTGTCCATTCATTTGTTTATGGACCTTGTTTTTGCTTCCATGTCTTGGCTATTTCAGTATTGTTGCAGTGCCTGTTTGCCTGTCTGTGACTTTCCGATTGTGGTCTTCTTAGGGTATAGGCCCACTTAGGGGTTCGGCCGCATCATATGGTAGCTCAATTTTTACCTTTTAAAGCAGCTCCATTCAGTTCTCATTAGTGCTGTTACCACTTTACATCCCACCAGCAGCTAGAAGGTACACAGTTCCCTAAAACCTCTTCAGCATTTATAGTTCGTAGACTTTTTGCTGATGGTCATTTGACTGGTGTGAGCTGAATCCTTTGTGGACGTTGGATTTGCATGCGGCTAATAATTCCTTATACTGAGCTTTAGGCATGTCCTTTTTTTTTCTTTTCCTTTTTTTTTAAAGAGTGAGTACAACTTCCGTCTTCATATTAACTTCGTGAAAAATTTGTCATGTGTTGAATTTTCTTGCCTATTCCCTACCCCTGGACATTTTTTGAGGGCATGTGTCATTTACAACCCTGCAGTCCTTGTGACTATTAAGTGACCATTAGCACTGGGTTTAAAGCTGCTGTTGTGGAAAACAGCCACAAGGCGGCAGCATTATTACGTTCTCAACTCTTGTTACTAGGGCAACAGAGTCTTTTTGGAGGTAGTGTTCCGAGGTTGTAAATTAGAGTGGAATGTGCTGGGACAAGCCCCCAGAAGTTTATGTCTCCTTACTTATGTTTGTTTTTAAAATTTGATTTCTATTTCTTTTTGCAGTAAATTTGATTAGAGTGTTGTGATTGTCTGGCTGTACAGAATCTGCTCAATGATTCATACATATGTCTGTTCATCTTCGGATCCTGTTACCATGTATGTTATTACAGAACGTTGAGTAGACCTCCCTTGGTATTTGGTAGGTGTTTTGTCATTATATATTTTATATGGATTGGTGATTCTATAATGCATATAGTTTATATGTTATATGTTTATATACACTTAACATACATTAGTATATGTATGTTAGCCCCATAATCCTAATTTATCCATCCTCCCACCTTTCATTTTGGTTAACCATTAGTTTGTTTTATAAGTCTGTGAGTGTCTTTTTCTGTGGAAATATGTTCATTGGTAGCAATCTGAGGATAATGTGTATAAATGATATCATAGGATATTTGTCATTCCCTTTTGACTTACTTAACGTAATATGATTATTTCTAGGCTCATGTGTAGTCCTGAAAACGGCATTGTTCATTTTTTTTCCGAACCTACTCTTCCATTTGGTACGTATACCACTTCTTCTTTGTCCATTTATCTGTTGATGGACATTTTGTTTGCTTGCATGGCTTGGCTATTGTAAATATTTCTGCAGTGCATGTTTGCCTGTGTGTGCCTTTCCGATTCTGGTCTTCTTAGGGTATAGGCCTATTAGGGGATCGGCCGCATCATATGGTAGCTCAATTTTTACCTTTTAAACGCAGCTCCATTCTGTTCTCATGATTAGCTGTTACCAGTTTACATCCAACCAACAGCATAGTGGGTATGCATTTCTCCACCAACCCGTCAGCATTCATTGTTTGTAGACTTTGTACGGATGGCATTTTGAATATTGGGTGGCGAAATGTTTTTGTAGTTTGGATTTGCGTCCAACCAATAATTCCTGACATTGAGCTTTTATTTATGTTCTTCTTTTTTTTTAAATAACAGAGTGAGTAACACTTACCTCTTCAAACAGTTTTCTTGAAAAATTTTCCGTATTATGAACTTTCTTGGCCATTACCTACCCCAGGACATTTTTGAGGAATCGTGTCATTTATGGCCCTACAATTACTGTGAATCTCAAGTGACCGTTAGCCCTGTGTTTAAAGCTGCTATTGTGGGAAACGGCCACAAGGCGGCAGCATTTCTCCATTCCCAAATCTGGTTACTAGGGCAGCAGAGCCTTCCTGAAAGTCGTGTTCCTAGGTTGTAAATTAGAATGGGATATGCCAGGGAAAACCCCAATAACTTTATGTCTCATTAATTCTTGTTCGTGGTTATAATTTTTTAAATGGGGGTAATGAGTAGAGTAGTGTTTGTTCTGGGTGTGCACAATCAGGATCAATTGAACATTATATATATCTATTCATGTAGAGAGCCTCTTCCCATGTAAATTACTATTATTTTTTTTTTATAAATTTATTTTATTTATTTATTTATTTTTGGCTGAGTTGGATCTTCGTTGCTGCATGTGGGCTTTCTCCAGTTGCAGTGAGTGGGGGCTACTCTCCGTTGCGGTGCACGGGCTTCTCACTGCAGTGGCTTCTCTTGTTGCGGAGCATGGGCTGTAGGCGTGCGGGCTTCAGTAGTTGTGGTGCATGGGCTCCGGAGCGTAGGCTCATTAGTTGTGGTGCACGAGCTTAGTTGCTCTGCAGCATGTGGGATCTTCCCGAACCAGGGATCGAACCTGTGTCCTCTGCATTGGCAGGCGGATTCTTAACCACGGTGCCACCAGGCAAGCCCCTGTGTAAATTATTACAGAGCGTTCAGTAGACCTCCCTTGGTATATGGTCAGTCTTTTTGATACATGTGTTTAATATGTATTTGTATACGTATGGTAACCCTAATCTTAATGTATCCATTCCTCCCACCTTTCCTTTTAGATAACCATAGTTTGTTTTCTAAGTCTGTGAGAGTCTTTCTCTGTGGAAATATGTTCATACGTGTCAGTTGTTAGGTAACAGCTAGGAGTGATATCACAGGTTATTTGTCGTCTGCTTTCCGACTTACCTCATGTTCTGTGATTATCTCTAGGCTCATCTATGGTGCTGCAAAGAGCAGTGTTTCATCCTTTTCCATGGTGAATATTCCATTGTGTACATGGACCACTTCTTCTTTGTGCATTCATCTGTTGATGGACATTTTGGTTACTTCCAAGTCTTGGCTATGGTAAATATTGATGCAGTGCAGGATTGCCAGCCTGTGTCTTTTGGATTCTGGTCTTCTCAGGGGTTAAGCCCAGCTGTGGGCCTACTAGATCATATGGCAGTTCAATTTTTACCTTTCAACGCACCTCCATTCTGTTCTCACTACTGGCTGTTAGCAGTTTACATCCCACCAGCAACTAGAGGGTACACAGATCTCTAAAACCCCTTCAGCATTTATTGTTTGTAGACTTTTTACTGATGGCATTTTGAGTAGTTGGGTGGTGATACCTTTTTGTAGTTTGGATCTGCATGCGTCTAATAATTCCCGATATAGAGCTTTTATCTACGTCCGTTTTCTTTCTTTTTTTGAAAAGTGAAACAGAGAAACTTAGCTCTTCAAATTGTTTCCTTGAAAAATGTGCCATGTTCTGTGAATTCCTGTGGCCATTACCTGCACCAGGACATTTTTTGAGGGCAGGTGTCGTTTACAGCCCTGTAGTAATTGTGACTATCACATGACCATTAGTTCTGCGTTTAAAGCTGCTGTCGCAGGGAACGGCCACAAGGGGGCAGCATTTCTATATTCCCAACTCTGGTTACTAGGGCAACAGAGCAGAGCCTTCCTGGAAGTCCTGTTTGTAGGTTGTAGAGTAGAGTGGAATGTGCCAGGACAAACCCCCAAAAACTATGTCTACTTATTTGTTGTTGGTATTCTCAGTTTAATTTTCATTTTTCTCAGAGCAAATTTGATTGCAATGTTGTGTTTGTTCTAGGTGTACAGAGTCTCTTTCATTGACTCATATATCTTTTCATGTTTGGATCCTGTTCCATATAGGTTATTACAGAATGTTGTATAGACCTCTCTTGGTATTCGGTATGTCTGATGATTATATATTTTATAAGTATTAGCATATGTCTGTTAAACCCAATATCCTCCGTTATACATTCCTCACAGCTTTCCATTTGGTTAACCACAAGCTTGTTATTTGAACGCGTGAGTGTCCTTCTCTGTGGAAATAGGTTCATTCCTATCAATTTTTAGGTAACACCTATACGTGATATCATAGGATATGTGTCTCTCGCTCTCTGACTTACTTCAAGTTGTGTGATTATCTGTAGCCTCATCTATGGTGCTGCAAACGGCATTGTTTCATTCTTTTCTGTGTCTAATATTGCATTGTGTACATGGACCACTTTTTCTTCCATTCATCTGATGATGGACATTTTTGTTGCGTCCATGTCTTGGCTATTGTAAATACTGCTGCAATACACGATTTTCCATCCTGTGTCTTTTTGATTCTGGCTTTCACAGGTGACAGGTCCAATAGTGGACCTTCCGGATCATATGGTGACTCAATTTTTACCTTTAAACGCACTGCCATTCTGTTCCTATTATTGGCTGTTACCAGTTTACATCCCACATAGACCGAGAGGTTACGCTATTCTCCACAACTTCTTCAACATCTATTGTTTGTTGACTTTTTGCTGATGGTCATTCTGACTAGTGTGAGGTGATACCTTTGTGTAGATTGGATTTGCATGCGTCTAATAATTCCTGATGTTTTGCGTTTATCAATGTCCTTTTCATTTTTTTTTACGATTCAGCTAAACTTACAACTTCAAATTGCCTTCCTGAAAAATTTGCCGCATTTGGATTTTTTTGGCCATTCCCTACCCCAGGACAGTTTTTGAGGGCATGAGTCATTTACAGCCCTGCAGTCCTTGTGAATATGAATGACCATTAGCAGTGGATTGAAAGCTGCTGTTTGAGGAAACGGCCTTAGGGTGGCAGCATTTCTACGTTGCCAACTCTGCTTGCTAGGGAAACAGAACCTTGCTGCAAGTTGTGCTTTTTGGTTGCAGATTAGAGTGGAATGTGCCAGGACAAACCCCCGTAAGTTTTAGCCTCCTTAATTCTTGTTTGTGTCCTTAAGTTTTAATTTTTATCAGAGCAAATTTGATTGAAATATGTCTTTTGTTCTAGGTGTACAGAATCTTGTTCATGAACACATATACATATATCTATTGATCTTTGTGTCCTTTTCCATGTAGGTTATTACAAATTGTTGAGTAGACCACTCTTGGTATTCCATAGGACTCTGGGGATGATATATTTTATATGTATTAGTATATGTTTGTTAACCCCAATATCCTAATTTATCCATTCCTCACACCTTTTCATTGGCTTAACCACAAGTTTGTCTTCTCAATCTGAGATTGTCTGTCTCTATGGGTATATGTTCATTTTTATGAATTTTCAGATACCATAAGTGATATCATAGGACCTTTGTCTTTCGCATTCTGACTTACTTCACGTTGTGTGATTATCTCTAGGCTCAGCTGTGGTGCTGCATATGCCATTCTTTTATTATTTTTTGCAACTAATATTCCATTCTGTACATGTACCACTTCTTCTTTGTCCAGTCATCTGTTTATGGACCTCTTTTTTGCTTCCATGTTTTGGCTATTTCAGTATTGCTGCCGTGCATGTTTGCCTGTCTGTGCCTTTCCGATTCTGGTCTTCTTAGGGTATAGGCCCATTAGGGGATCGGCCGCATCATATGGTAGCTCAATTTTTACCTTTTAAACGCAGCTCCATTCTGTTCTCATGATTAGCTGTTACCACTTTACATCCAACCATCAGCATAGTGGGTATGCATTTCTCCACCAACCCGTCAGCATTCATTGTTCGTAGACTTTTTACGGATGGCATTTTGAATATTGGGTGGTGAAATCTTTTTGTAGTTTGGATTTGCATCCAACCAATAATTCCTGATATTGAGCTTCTATCCATGTTCTTCTTTTTTTAAAACAACAGAGTGAGTAACACTTACCTCTTCAAACTGTTGTCTTGAACAATTTTCCGTGTTGTGAACTTTTTTGACCATTACCTACCCCAGGACATTTTTTGAGGACACGTGTCATTTATGGCCCTACAATTACTGTGAATCTCAAGTGACCGTTAGCCCTGTGTTTAAAGCTGCTATTGTGGGAAACGTCCACAAGGCGGCAGCATATCTCCATTCCCAAATCTGGTTACTAGGGCAGCAGAGCCTTCCTGAAAGTCGTGTTCCCAGGTTGTAAATTAGAATGGGATATACCAGGGAAAGCCCCAATAACTTTATGTCTCATTAATTGTCGTTCGTGGTTTTAATTTTTTAAATTGGGGTAATGAGTAGAATAGTGTTTGTTCTGGGTGTACACAATCAGGTTGAATTGAACATTATATATATCTATTCATGTACAGAGCCTCTTCCCATGTAAATTACTATTATTTTTTTAATAAACTTTATTTATTTATTTATTTATTTTTGGCTGAGTTGGATCTTCGTTGCTGCATGTGGGCTTTCTCCAGTTGCGGTGAGCGGGGGCTACTCTCCGTTGCGGTGCACGGGCTTCTCACTGCAGTGGCTTCTTTTGTTGTGGAGCACGGGCTCTAGGCGTGTGGGCTTCAGTAGTTGTGGTTCATGGGCTCAGTAGTTATGGCTCATGGGCTCCAGAGCGTAGGCTCATTAGTTGTGGTGCACGAGCTTAGTTGCTCTGCAGCATGTGGCATCTTCCCAACCAGGGATCGAACCTGTGTCCCCTGCATTGGCAGGCGGATTCTTAACCACGGTGCCACCAGGCAAGCCCCCGTGTAAATTATTACAGAGCGTTCAGTAGACCTCCCTTGGTATATGGTCAGTCTTTTTGATACATGTGTTTAATATGTATTTGTATACGTATGGTAACCCTAATCTTAATGTATCCATTCCTCCCACCTTTCCTTTTAGATAACCATAGTTTGTTTTCTAAGTCTGTGAGAGTCTTTCTCTGTGGAAATATGTTCATACGTGTCAGTTGTAAGGTAACAGCTAGGAGTGATATCCCAGGTTATTTGTTGTCTGCTTTCCGACTTACCTCATGTTCTGTGATTATCTCTAGGCTCATCTATGGTGCTGCAAAGAGCAGTGTTTCATCCTTTTCCATGGCGAATATTCCATTGTGTACATGGACCACTTCTTCTTTGTGCATTCATCTGTTGATGGACATTTTGGTTACTTTCAAGTCTTGGCTATTGTAAATACTGCTGCAATACACGATTTTCCATCCTGTGTCTTTTTGATTCTGGCTTTCACAGGTGACAGGTCCAATAGTGGACCTTCCGGATCATATGGTGACTCAATTTTTACCTTTAAACGCACTGCCATTCTGTTCCTATTATATGGTTGTTACCAGTTTACATCCCACTTAGACGGAGAGGTTACACTATTCTCCACAACTTCTTCAACATCTATCGTTTGTTGAGTTTTTGCTGATGGTCATTCTGACTAGTGTGAGGTGATACCTTTGTGTAGATTGGATTTGCATGCGTCTAGTAATTCCTGATGTTTTGCGTTTATCAATGTCCTTTTCATTTTTTTTTTACGATTCAGCTAAACTTACAACTTCAAATTGCCTTCTTGAAAAATTTGGCGTGTTTGGATTTCTTTGGGCATTCCCTACCCCAGGACAGTTTTTGAGGGCATGAGACATTTACAGCCCTGCAGTCCTTGTGAATATTAGTGACCATTAGCAGTGGATTTAAAGCTGCTGTTTGAGGAAACGGCCTTAGGGTGGCAGCATTTCTACGTTGTCAACTCTGCTTGCTAGGGAAACAGAACCTTGCTGCAAGTTGTGCTTTTAGGTTGCAGATTAGAGTGGAATGTGCCAGGACAAACCCCCATAAGTTTTAGCCTCCTTAATTCTTGTTTGTGTCCTTAAGTTTTAATTTTTATCAGAGCAAATTTGATTGAAATATGTCTTTTGTTCTAGGTGTACAGAATCTTGTTCATGAACACATATACATATATCTATTTATCTTTGTGTTCTTTTCCATGTAGGTTATTACAAAGTGTTGAGTAGACCACTCTTGGTATTCCATAGGTCTTTGGGGATGATATATTTTATATGTATTAGTATATGTTTGTTAATCCCAATATCCTAATTTATCCATTCCTCACACCTTTTTATTGGCTTGACCATAAGTTTGTCTTCTCAATCTGAGATTGTCTTTCTCTATGGATATATGTTCATTTTTATGAATTTTCAGATACCATAAGTGATATCATAGGATATTTGTCTTTCGCATTCTGACTTACTTCACGTTGTGTGATTATCTCTAGGCTCATCTGTGGTGCTGCATATGCCATTCTTTTATTATTTTTCACAACTAATATTCCATTCTGTACATGTACCACTTCGTCTTTGTCCATTCATTTGTTTATGGACCTTGTTTTTGCTTCCATGTCTTGGCTATTTCAGTATTGTTGCAGTGCCTGTTTGCCTGTCTGTGACTTTCCGATTGTGGTCTTCTTAGGGTATAGGCCCACTTAGGGGTTCGGCCGCATCATATGGTAGCTCAATTTTTACCTTTTAAAGCAGCTCCATTCAGTTCTCATTAGTGCTGTTACCACTTTACATCCCACCAGCAGCTAGAAGGTACACAGTTCCCTAAAACCTCTTCAGCATTTATAGTTCGTAGACTTTTTGCTGATGGTCATTTGACTGGTGTGAGCTGAATCCTTTGTGGACGTTGGATTTGCATGCGGCTAATAATTCCTTATACTGAGCTTTAGGCATGTCCTTTTTTTTTCTTTTCCTTTTTTTTTAAAGAGTGAGTACAACTTCCGTCTTCATATTAACTTCGTGAAAAATTTGTCATGTGTTGAATTTTCTTGCCTATTCCCTACCCCTGGACATTTTTTGAGGGCATGTGTCATTTACAACCCTGCAGTCCTTGTGACTATTAAGTGACCATTAGCACTGGGTTTAAAGCTGCTGTTGTGGAAAACAGCCACAAGGCGGCAGCATTATTACGTTCTCAACTCTTGTTACTAGGGCAACAGAGTCTTTTTGGAGGTAGTGTTCCGAGGTTGTAAATTAGAGTGGAATGTGCTGGGACAAGCCCCCAGAAGTTTATGTCTCCTTACTTATGTTTGTTTTTAAAATTTGATTTCTATTTCTTTTTGCAGTAAATTTGATTAGAGTGTTGTGATTGTCTGGCTGTACAGAATCTGCTCAATGATTCATACATATGTCTGTTCATCTTCGGATCCTGTTACCATGTATGTTATTACAGAACGTTGAGTAGACCTCCCTTGGTATTTGGTAGGTGTTTTGTCATTATATATTTTATATGGATTGGTGATTCTATAATGCATATAGTTTATATGTTATATGTTTATATACACTTAACATACATTAGTATATGTATGTTAGCCCCATAATCCTAATTTATCCATCCTCCCACCTTTCATTTTGGTTAACCATTAGTTTGTTTTATAAGTCTGTGAGTGTCTTTTTCTGTGGAAATATGTTCATTGGTAGCAATCTGAGGATAATGTGTATAAATGATATCATAGGATATTTGTCATTCCCTTTTGACTTACTTAACGTAATATGATTATTTCTAGGCTCATGTGTAGTCCTGAAAACGGCATTGTTCATTTTTTTTCCGAACCTACTCTTCCATTTGGTACGTATACCACTTCTTCTTTGTCCATTTATCTGTTGATGGACATTTTGTTTGCTTGCATGGCTTGGCTATTGTAAATATTTCTGCAGTGCATGTTTGCCTGTGTGTGCCTTTCCGATTCTGGTCTTCTTAGGGTATAGGCCTATTAGGGGATCGGCCGCATCATATGGTAGCTCAATTTTTACCTTTTAAACGCAGCTCCATTCTGTTCTCATGATTAGCTGTTACCAGTTTACATCCAACCAACAGCATAGTGGGTATGCATTTCTCCACCAACCCGTCAGCATTCATTGTTTGTAGACTTTGTACGGATGGCATTTTGAATATTGGGTGGCGAAATGTTTTTGTAGTTTGGATTTGCGTCCAACCAATAATTCCTGACATTGAGCTTTTATTTATGTTCTTCTTTTTTTTTAAATAACAGAGTGAGTAACACTTACCTCTTCAAACAGTTTTCTTGAAAAATTTTCCGTATTATGAACTTTCTTGGCCATTACCTACCCCAGGACATTTTTGAGGAATCGTGTCATTTATGGCCCTACAATTACTGTGAATCTCAAGTGACCGTTAGCCC